>NC_035435.2:62555036-62855036 GCF_002127325.2 Helianthus annuus | reverse complement strand
TCCGAAATACGAGTTGTCACAGAGACGACTCACACACTCTATGATGGACAATGGATGATGGTGGTGGATGATGGTGTTGTGATGGTGGTGGGTGGTGGGTGAAGTGTGAGAGAGGTGGTGTGCCAAGGGATGGTTTGCAAATGAGCCAAGCACCCCTATTTATAGCCTGAACAGTAGCTCGGGCACGACCCCGTGCCCATACTCCTTCTCTTTCTTCATTAATTGTAGTTTTTCTGCATTAGTTGACCACGCCCCCATGTCCGCTGAGCACGACCCCGTGTGCAGAAGCATATCTGTACTATCAAGATTTCCTCAGATTCTGCGAATCTTAGAGTTGACCACGGCCCCGTGTCCAGTGGGTACGCCCCCGTGGTGGGTGATAAAAGCTTCTACAACTTTGTCTTTTCTGCTGACACTTGGGCACGCCCCCGTGCTCACTTAGCACGGGGCGTGTTCAGCCTTCTGTTCTCTTGTTTTGCTTGGGAAGATGCTACCGGGGGGTCGGGCATGCCACGTTTGTTCCTTTTCTTGTATTTATGTTAGATTTAGCTGCCTTTTTGCTTCTTTTGTTCATTTGAGCTCATTTAATCCTGAAAATACAAAAGGAAGACAAAAACACACTTTTTCCAACATTAGTACTAAAAGGGTTAGTTTTATGCCACAATTGATGTAATTTATATGTTGCATTTTGTGCACATCAAATACCCCCACACTTAAATCTTTGATTGTCCTCAAGCAAAACTCTTTATAATGTGGCTTTACACTCCCAAATGGAATGGGTAGAAGAGAAGGTTTTTTGGGCTTGTCATAGAGTGTCGGGATTTCCAAGATTCTTTATTAAGTTTTATTTTTATTTATTTACAATCCTATTCGTCATGATTTATTAAAAACATTACATAAGATAAATTACTTATTAGGGCATAACATGCCTTTTTAAAATTCCATTTATATACAAGTTCACATACCTCACGGGGGATCACTCAACACTCGGCAGAAGATGTATTTTAGTGAATCACTCGAGAGCGGCATGGAACTTACTCCTACCATAAGCTTGCCAAGCAATCAATCTTCCTCCTTTTTAACTATATACCTTTGTAAATATCAAGAGGACTTTTGGGGTGAAGGGTTAGACTTGGGTTAAAGGTAGGTGGTTAGGTTAGTGGTTAGTAGAAAAAGGGCGAAAGGTGTAAAAAACGTCGGTTTTCGTAAAACTCTTTATTTTTCATATCTTTTTATTTTGATGAAGCATTTCTTTCAAACAAAGTTCTTTTTGATAAACATGTTTGTTTATTTCTTTTGGCTTCATCATTGTCATCATTTTTTTAATGAAGTCATAAGAAAAACCGAGCTTTGTTACTAAAATAAAGGGTTTAAAATAAAAAAGGGTTTGGTGGGTAAAAGGGTGTTTGTTTTGGGTTAAGAAATGAAAAGGTTTAGGCTCAAAGGGGTTAACTAGGGGGATTTTGGGTAGGTGGTAAAAAAAAAAGAAAAATAATGGTGTAGAAATAGAAAGGGTTAGTCCTAATGCCTCCATCATTTACTTACTCGGGTTTAAGTTGGTAAGGACCGGGAATGTATCGTCGTGGCAAGTTCTAGAGTTGTAAGAACCAAGCGGCTATTCACACAAGAAACGAAAAATGAGCATTTAGTTTAAAGATATATATTTTATATGCTCAATAAAGGCTCAAAACTCACTTTTGTGGGAATGGGTTTTTATGTGATCAAGTATATATAATCAAATTTTAACTAGATTTGTCATGCTGTTTCATAATTTTCTTATGTTGGTTCTTTTTATCACGACGCTATCGGTTGTAAATTTGTAAAAACATAACCTTTTTAAAACTTGTAATTCCCAACTTAACTCAAGACAAGTAAAAAAAATGAAAATTTTTGAAAAAATTTGGGGTGATTAGTGGTTCCAATAGAGTTTTGTGTAAGGCTTGTGATTAGAATTTGCAAGATTCAAGGTTTTAGCATCCCCCCACACTTAAATTACACATTGTCCTCAATGTGTCCCAAAAATAAGTTTTTAGGTTGACTGAATGTGTAAAAAGGTGTGAAAAGCAAAAATTTATGTTACTGGGCGTCTGGACACGGCCTCGTGGTGTCCGGGCACGGCCCCGTGTTCAGATCGCCAGTAACGAAAATTGAGAAAAAGAAACAGAAGCTTGGGCACGGGGGCGTGTTCAGTGAGCACGCCCCGTGTCCAGTTACCTGAACTGGGCATTTCTTGCAGACTGTGCAGCACGGGGCCGTGTTGGGCGGGCACGACTCGTGCTGAACTTGCTGTAACGAAGAAAAATTTTCTGGACGTCTTGTTTCTCTGCATGGGGTGCTGGTTCAAGTTTCCCTTGTTATCCTTCACCATCTTGAGTGTGTTTTAACCATTACATCATCATCCAAACACCAATTTAATTAAAACCATCATTCATTAAATCATAGAGAGAATTACATAATAATCCTAGAAAATTAAAAACCAAGTAGAAAAATAAAAGTTAAAAGTCCTAAACTAGATAGGTCAAGTGATACCTAAAATCATCCTAAGGAGCTCTACTTTTACATTAAGAACCAAAATTCCGGAAATAGTTTTCCGGTATCTAAAGCCTTGTAGAACTCCGAGCCGATGGGTGTCCCCTAGATGTTGTTAAAGCCATTCTTCTATCTCTCTCGGGAGGAAGAAGGCGGCTTCATTTTCCTCAACATCTTGTGGAGGGGGAGTGACACCAACCGGAACCCCTTGTAGTATGTCTCGAGGGGGTTCCGAGTGTATGGCATACCATTCGGCTGGTATGATGACTTCGGGTACCACATTCCATGCCCTTCGGGTGATGATTGGTAGCAAAGGAGGAGAGGCGAGAATGTTCAACCTTTGGTGCAAAAGGTTGACCTCTCGAAGACATCCCTCTAGTCCCACCGTCAAATGATTAATACGGTCGACCAATGCTTCTTCCACCCCCGTCATTTCATCAATGGCTTCTATTAAGGCGTAAACGTAGTTCACAAGAGAATCTTCAACCGTTGATGACCTCCTCCCTTTTCGGTTGTTCCTGGAGTGCGATGAAGACGTTCCGCTTATTCTGCTTGCCATTCTGAGAAAACAGACCGAAAAGAGTTCAGTTTTTATGGAACAGTACCTCGGACACGGCCCCGTGCCCGTTGAGCACGACCCCGTGTTCAGATGTCTGCAGATTTTTGGAACAAGGAATCTTGGAGTTTTAAATTATTTTTAAACTTTTTAAAGCATTTTTGAGCAGAAATAACTTAAAACAATGTTGCAAAACTTATTTTTAACAAGATTCCTTGAGTAAAAACCCATCAAACATCACCTTAAAGCTTGGAACCATGGTGATTTCAAGCTATAATGGAGGTATTGAGTGAAAAATTGAAGGAGAAGGTAATGAACGAAAATGGAAAAGACAAGATGGTTGTTGAGAACCTTCCTTAGAATATACCTAGGATGGTATGAGTGAAGATCCCATCAAATCTTTGTCTTTGGAGTGGTCAAAATGAGCAGGAATCTTGCTGCATTCATAGAAAACGACAGCACGCTGCACATGGCCCCGTGTCGGCTGGACACGGCCCCGTGTGCAGACAGGATCCTGACACATTTTGTCCGTATTCTGACAAAAAGTCAGAAAGAAATCTTTTGGTGGACACGGGGCGTGTTGACCTGGGCACGGCCCCGTGTCTAGAGGCTGTTTATGAAGTTTGTCTATTTTTAAGGAACTTATCTGAATCGGGCGGTTCCTTACTGGATGGAACAACCCCAAAGTGCCTAAGATACCTTAATTGTTCTAGGCTAAGATGAGAACGCAAGAGGTTGTCGGTGAGGGTGATTCCTATGCTAAATGTAGGTGGACAAGTCCAACCCTTTCCTGGGCTCTCGTTAAAGAAGGTGTACGCCAAATCGCTCAGGTCTATGTATGCACCGAACGAAGTCGATGGAGAGTCCTTCACGGCACAATCGACACAGGGACGACTATCGCTCAAGTCCTTGCTAGAGTTGGAGGTAATATCGGGAACAACGGAGTTGTTTTTATTCGAATGCGATCCCAACAATTCTTCTTGGGTATCGTCTTGAGATGAATTAATAAAATCCATCCTAAGTTCTTTTAACCTATTAAAAATTAGATCTTGTAACTGAAATAGTTCATCAAGAAGCATTTCTCCTAGAAGGTCCGGTTGAGAGCATTCGAGGGAGAGATAGGGATTATTTTTACTTTCGCCCCTCTTAAGGCTACAGGAAAACAATGGGTCTATATAATGGGGCTTATAATTTAGAAAATAACATTCTAATTCTTTATGATGGCCACCACATATTTGACACCATGTACCATAAGAGTGCCGAAAGTAAAAAATATCAGTATCACTCATGTTTGTGTCAGAAATTACCAACCGTCGGGATCTTACGATTCTGTTTTCAGTAACTGAAACTTGGGCACGGGGCGTGTTGAGTGGGCACGGCCCTGTGTTCAGCTTACTGTCTGACTTGAAACAGGATTGCCAGTTCCAAAGATTGGGCATGAAGCGTGTTCAGCGGGCACGGCCCGTGCTGAGTTCTGTAGAAGCTGAAAAATTAAGAAAATCCTAAAAAAAACAGAAAAATTAGAAAAAACGATTAGGCCGTTGATTCCTAAATTTCTTAAAATCCTCGTGTCCCCGGCAACGGCGCCAAAAACTTGATGTGCGTTAGGTGTAATATATTTTTAATGTATATTTTAAGCCCTTTTACACTTTTTAGCCAAGTTTTAAATTTATAAAACACGATATTTACTAACACTAAACACACATATGGGCAAGTGCACCAATCGTGAGCGTAGTATAGTGTTGGTAAGATATCGAGGTCGTACAAGGACACAAGAGCTTTTAATACCGGTTTATCCTCAACGTCTAATCAAATAAAAAAAAGTTAGAAAAAAATGTTTTTAAACTAGAGAAATAAAACTAACTAAAATGCTAAAAAATAAAATAAAAATAAAAACAGATAGACAAGATGAATCACTTTGATCCGACTCGCCTTTAGTGTAACCTTTGATTATTTCCGCACTTTTTCACTTTTTAAGAGAATATCTTAGTTATTGTAGTAGGCCCCTCTTTTGAAGGTGACGTTACCCTCAACCCAGTAGTTTGAGTCAGCAAGGATACAATCCTAAAGGGTTGGATTATTGAAAGATAATTAATTAAGTTATTAATGCATAATGTGGTAGGCCCCTCTTTTGAAGGTGACATTACCCTCGGCTAAGTAGTCTGAGTCAGCATGGATACAGTCCTAGGTAGCCGGGTTAAAGTTTTAATAGTAGTTTATATATGAGGGGATCAAAGAGTTTGGACCCCCGCCATCCAATACCATTGGGTATTGAAGGAGGTCCTACTAAATTTGACCCTGGTCATTTGCAGGATCTATACACTGAACAATGACAAGACTCTTACCAAACCATTCCCTTAACCCCCGACCAAGTAGCCAACATATCTCCATATAGACCATGGAGATATGAATGGTGAAAATCTTTTATTTTATATAGACAGTAAAATAATGCCAAGACACCACGGACAAATGATAAGGAAGAATCACCTTCAACATATAAAACTAGTTATTAAAGTCATTAATACATAACCAAATAAAAAGTGCGAAAAGATTAAAAATAAAAAGTATTACACTAAATGCTTGTCTTCACCAAGTGATGTAAGAGACTTAGGCAAACATGGCCTTTGATTGTCAAGAACTCTTACAATCAATCTTGGATCCGGAGACGACTCACACACTCTATGATGGACAATGGATGATGGTGGTGGATGATGGTGTTGTGATGGTGGTGGGTGGTGGGTGAAGTGTGAGAGAGGAGGTGTGCCAAGGGATGGTTTTCAAATGAGCCAAGCACCCCTATTTATAGCCTGAACAGCAGCTCGGGCACGGCCCCGTGTCCATTGGGCACGGCCTCGTGCCCATCCTCCTTCTCTTTCTTCATTAATTGCAGTTTGTTTGCATTAGTTGACCACGCCCCCGTGCCCGCTGAGCACGACCCCGTGTGCAGAAGCGTATCTGTACTATCAAGATTTCCTCAGATTCTGCGAATCTTAGAGTTGACCACGGCCTCGTGTCCAGTGGGCACGCCCCCGTGGTGGGTGATAGAAGCTTCTACAACTTTGTCTTTTCTGCTGACACTTGGGCACGCCCCCGTGCTCACTGAGCACTGGGCGTGTTCAGCCTTCTGTTCTCTTGTTTTGCTTGGGAAGATGCTGCCGGGGGGTCAGGCATGCCACGTTTGTTCCTTTTCTTGTATTTATGTTAGATTTAGCTGCCTTTTTGCTTCTTTTGTTCATTTGAGCTCATTTAATCCTGAAAATACAAAAGGAAGACAAAAACACACTTTTTCCAACATTAGTGCTAAAAAGGGTTAGTTTTACGCCACAATTGATGTAATTTACATGTTGCATTTTGTGCACATCAGTTAGCCTTGCCTCTGAAGTTAAGATTCAGGTCTGTGTGTCTCGATGACACCTTGATGTGCTTTAGGGAGAAGTCTAATCAGTTTGACTTGCTAAGTTTAAGTTCCAAGGTTGTATAGTAACTTTAGCTCCCTATCACCAGCCGTTGGTGTATCAGCTTCTCGTCGGGAGCCTCCATCTTCCGATTTCCAGCTTCTTACTTTCAGTTTATGTTTAGCATTCTTTATTGTTTTCTTGCGATTGTTGTTAACCTTGGTTTTGCTGACTGGGAACTCCGAGTACCCATGTCATCAGCCCCCTAGTCATGAGTATCGATGTTGTAAATATCGGTGCTTATGACTCTAAGTCTAAGGGTTTATTGTCTTCTAACCTTGTTTTTTTCTCAAAAGTCTTTAGCTGCCTTGCTTATGCTTCTTTGTTGTGTTCGATATTTTGCAAGTCTTTTCTGAAAAAAGAATTAGAGTTTCAAACTATCGAACAAGGGAACTAGAAGCATGAAGCTTTTATTTCTGGGACCATGGGCTTCTCGTCGGAAGGTACTGGTCCACCCTAGGCCTTTTATTTTATGTTTTTTCTATTTCATCATGTGCTCTTTTCCACTTAAGGCCCACTTGGCCACTTGCGTGCACGGGCGGCCCAAAAGTGATTAATGGGACAGTGTTGCAGGGGAGCTCTGAATTACCCTAGCCTGCCAACTGTTTGGCAGTTACATCCCTGCCCTCCACCTGTCCGCTGTGTTTGGGATTTGAATTTTGAATCTTATAACTTCCGTTCGTTTCCTCTATCTCTTCTACTTCACTTTTCTTTTCTTTCTTCAATTCTCCCTTTGATTCGACGGTTATTCCGGTGAGATTTTCCGGTGATTCTTCTTTATAAACTTGGTAAGTTGCCTTCTTCTTTCTTTACTTTGCGAGTAGGGTCTATTAAAAATGACATGCTCGTTCAGTTTTCAAAACTCACTGAATCGGAGATTGATAAGTTCTGTTTGGATCATGGCATCGATCCTTCCCTTGAAACTCAAGTTCCAGGGGACATGATTGCTAATCAACGTCCGAAGGGGTTTTTAGTATTCTATACCCGTATTCTTGATCAACCAAATTTGCGGTACCATTTTACAAACTTTTTTCTTGAAGTGTTGAAATATTACCGTCTTTCTTTGGGTCAATTAGCCCCTATTGGTGTTGCACGCATAATGCATTTTGAGATTCTTTGCCGTGCACTGAGTTATGAACCCTCTTTGTTGATGTTTCATCATTTTTTCCGTCTTGCATGGAATGAGGATTGGTACACCATTGAGAAAACTCAGTGTGAGACTCCCCTTCTTTCTACCACTGCCAGTCATACATATGCTTGGAAAAATCAGTTCTTTTTCATTTCTGATCGGTTATTTCCTTTTACCATAGTTCCTCGTAAATTTTCTGAGGGTTTGAATGAAAAGGAGCCGGAAGTCCATGAACTTGAACAGGGGTTGCTCCTCAGGCTTCGTTCTTATCGTGCAAAGTTAAGGGCTTATCCGGAGGAGCTTCTTGTGGTTTTGGGTATTAGTCAAGATTGGGTTGATTCTGATTTTGAACCAGTCTTTTGTGTTGATCGGAAGGGTATGTATTTTTGTGTTTATCGTGTCCTTATGTATTTGCTCAAGTTTTCATTGTTGTTGCATTTGTTTGTTTTGCAGAGATGAGTGCTTTAGATTACATTCTTTTGGGTGATCCGTCTGGTGTGGAGATTGAGCAAAGAGAGATTCCTAAGGGTGGTCCCTCCATAGTTTGGCGTACCGAGCATGTTAGAAATGCTGGGGATTTGGAGAGTGTTCTCTTACAGCCTATTATGGATGGCTCCTCTGCTAAGAAGCTACCTGCCCCGGTTCGAAGGTCCATCAATACATGATCAAAAGAGCTTAAACGAATAAAAGGAACAAATTAACAGCAGAAAGCAACACAAATATGAAGAAGAAGGATTGACATGACCTGTCGAACCCCCATCCAGATCCAAAACAACAAAATAACAAAGACAGAAGCTTAGGCACGGGGTCGTGCCCACCAGGCATGGGGTCGTGACTAGTCAAGATTCCCTGCAGAAAAAGACAACAACAAAAGACAAACCAACACGGCGCCGTGCCAACTCAACATGCCCAGTCAAGATTCCCTTGAGGCAGATAGCATCAAATCAGGTAAGTAAGAACGACTTGAACCCCTTATAAATAAACTACTATTAAAACTTTATCCGGTCTTGTGGGACTGTATCCCTGCTGACTAAGACCAATATGACCGAGGGTAACGTCGCCTTCATAAGAGGGCCTACCACTTTTTACATTAATAACTTATTTAATTATCTTTCAATAATCCGGCCTTGCGGGATTGTATCCCTGCTGACTCAGACCAATATGGCCGAGGGTAACGTCGCCTTCACAAGAGGGGCCTACCACTATAACTAAGATAATATCTTAAAAAGCCTAAAGTGCGGAAATCATCAAAGGATACTTAAAAGAGGACTTGGAACCAAGTGATTTCTTCTTGTCTATTTGTTTTCCTTTAATTTACATTTTTATTTCTAGTTTATCTTTCAAAACTTTTATGGAAATTTGGTTAGATTAGACGTTAACGATAAACCGGTATTAAAAGCTCTTGTGTCCTTGGACGACCTCGGTATCTTACCATCACTATACTACGTCTACGGTGGGTGCACTTGCCCTAACGTGTGTAGAGTGATTGTATCGTGTTCTATAAATTTTAAAGCTTGTTCTACGAGTAAAAAATGCTTAAAATATATCTAAAATTTACACGCACACCCCACGAATGTCAGCTATATTTAGTGCCTGTTCCCCAAAGGAGGTCCTTTAGCCTGTTCTTGGTTGCTTTAGGGAGGTGGTTGTTGATTTTTATCTTCTGCTCTGGGTAGGAGTCATTAATGCTTATTTCTTTAATCGGGTTTTCTCTTGCCTTACTGTTATCCCCTTCTTCTGTTTCCATGGATGTAACCAAGAGGGCTTCTTGCATTGGTACTAATAAGACAATACCCTTTATCCGTTGGAAACTTCATCATTCCGTGTGTTGGGGACATTACTGTGACAACCCTCATGATTACATGTATCCGTACAATTAATTAATATTAAATTGTGCTTAATGACTGTGCTGAATTACTTAACTGCATTCTGATTACTGCGTCATACTTACATGTGCTTTTTAACATACTAGTCTTGTGCACAAAAATTGACTAAATGGTCCTGAATGCTTTCCTAAGTGATGGGAATTAAAAGTGTTACAAATAGTTACATAAAAGACACTATACGGAATAACTTAGCACTTTAACGAAACGGTATCTAACCGAACAACCGGACATTACCCGGAACACCGAAATTTTGTCAGAAACATTGTTTTATTATTTCTTGACTAGTTATGGTCCCCGAATACCCCAACACATTGTATAATGCACCATACACATAATACACTAGATTTTTACACTTAACTTCCAACTCTTTACCAACTTACCATCAAAAATTTACAAATACCCCCCCCATGCCCATTTACGGTCACCATAGACCCACCCCCATATCTCACAAGATTTCCTTTATATTTTATTTGATATCTTGTTTGATTGAGTAGCCATGATATTGTGTAAGAGATTATAAGTATGGTGACTTAGATACTAGATCATTTCATATCTCATATCATATCTTCACAAGATTCACACCCCACCCACTAGATTTTATTTCTTATTTAAATAGATATTGCTTGATTTGGTAGATATGATCTTGTAAGAGAAATCTCTACAAGTATGGTGCCAAAGATTACACAAGATCATACTTCTCACTTCAACACTCAAACTCACCCCACTCCCTCAACATCTCTCTCTCACCACCACCACCTTGTCACCACCATCATTCCATTTTTAACCTTAATACAAGTACTAGAAGGTGTTACATGGGGCTTGGAGTTTGAAGAACTTGAAGAACCTTCATCTTTAGCTTTCATTCACCATCTTCTTCATCATTTTCTCTAGTGATCTTCCCTAGCCTTTGAGCTAGTTGTAAGCTTCTTGTTACTAGCTTTTATTTCTTATTTTGTTAGTTAAAAAGATATATATTGTTATGTAACTTAAGAACACTAAAAGAAAATGAACAAGAATCATAAACATAAAGATACATAAAGATGAAATATGATGAAATGTTGTTAGTATGATGTTGTTGTGAATATGTGGTTGATTCTTGGTAATGTGATGTTAATCACTATATTGAACTTGTTAAAGGATGATTAGAAACATGATTTAACAAGATTAGGAGATGATTATGTGTTTACATAAAATAATCATCTTCTAATAAAAATATGAACTTGAGAAATAAAGGTGATTTCTTGAAATATAGTAAAACAAAATGAGTTGGTGATCATGTAGATCCGAGATTTACAAAAGATTTTCTAAACAAACCAACTTCAAGAGTCGATTTTAAAAGATCATGACTCTTACTTGCACTTACACCATTTTTGTAAATAAAATAAGTGTAAGGACACTTTATTTACAAGAAGAGTTCAAAAGAATAATTTTTGTAAATTTTGTTTACAAGTTGTAAACACCAAACCTTTGCAAGAATGAGATTTTTAAAAGAAGTAAACACACTTTGGAGGGTAACTAAACCCACTAAACACTTTACCAAGTTACTACACGCTTTTGTGAAATATCAAGTTCATGAGTATTAGATAAAGCATATAGTTTTTGCTCTTGGTGTTGTAAAGTGTTTGTTGATGGTTATTGTGATTATTTTAAAAAGAAAACGATATGCTAATAGCATGGACACCTCCATTTACAAAGGAAACTATGGCGAAATTTTCTAAAAATTCCAACACATAGAAAATATTTTCTAACAAAGTGTTATAAGTGTATTTTTAAATATGATCTTCCGCAAAAGTCAGGGTGTGACATTAGAACTGTGTGGTACGTGATAGAAGTAATGAGTAGATAAACCGTACGTAGGATACGTGTTATGCATGCACGAGAAACTGATTGTTATCTGTACCTTATTAGGACGTGCTTGATCGCTGATTATTAGAGTAACTAATCTAACCGAGCAAACCAAGGTGAGTTCACACTCTTTCTAAGGCATGGGATTCCCGGTGGTTGGGAATGGGTTAAAGAACTAAAACGGAACCTGCATATCCTCCTTGGGTAGGATATGTACCGCCATCCTCCATGGGTAGGATGCCAATATTAATCCTGCGTATCCTCCTTGGGTAGAATACGTACGTTCGTCCTCCTTGGGTAGGACAACAACCTTAAACTACTAGCCAAAACTCTATCACCTAAGTCCCTCATTTTTGTATCGACTTAATCGCCGAGGCCGATGGCAAGAGGGTCATTAGTTAATGGCGCTATTAGGTTTGACAAACCTCACACCGTGTCGGTCGGACGGGCGTGTACTAATGGATCATGGCAAACAGTCAATGATGATAGACAATGACTTAGGGCACAACTTACTTTCGTCAGTAGTCGATATGGTAAAGGTCTAGTGGTTCACATGGGGAAGCCCCCACTGGTTATGGTTCGGGAAAGAAGGAATTGGTTAATCATATTTTCAACTATGGGGTAACCCCCACGGCAAGTAAGCCAGCTAAAGACAAACCATGTTTCGAAAACAACTTAAAACAAACACCCAACTATGAACTCGCTCAACTTTGTGTTGACTCCTTGTTACATGCCTTGCAGGTCGTTAGGTGCTTATGGAGCTTGCACAGGGAGGAGTGGTCGTTGTGGGACATGGACTGTCGAGTCCCATGTTAAACATTTAAACTTATGAACTTATTACTTACGTCTGGGTTTACATTTTATGCTTCCGCTGTTAACTTAAAGTTGGTTATTTTCTTTTGGACACCAATTATATTGTGGTTGGTTTTATTTACTTAATTACGATGTTCAATATGATTGGTGGCTTGATCCTGGTCATGTCACGCCTCCATGCGGTGATACTCCGCTTGTGGGTTTTGGGGGTGTGACAGATTGGTATCAGAGCCATTGGTTATAGTGAACTTGGTTTTAAAAAGGGAAAAGCTTTTTGACAAAACCAGACTATAACCTGTACAGTGATCAACAATCCACAACGACGCTTCACTCCACGTGCAAGACTCGACGCAATAGGTGGTATGATTTATGTTTATATTGTCTGTTTGATAGTTCACATAGTGCATTAGTTAACGTGATAACTGCTATTTGAACCATGTGTGCTTACTCTCTTCTGTCATCCCACGCTTACGCACTTTCGCGACACTTTTCTCACTTACGTTGCTTCGTTGTGAAGATCATGAGTGGACGTTTGAACTTGACTCAAGCCCAGCTGACGGCTCTAATCAACGAACGAGTGGCTGAGGCACTCACAGCTGTCCCTGCAGGAGGTATAACCTGCCATATCAACCCATCTTAGGACATTTAGATCCTACCCTCGCGAACCAACTCTTGTGCTTAACCTTGTCTTTTATTCTCGCGCCAGAAGTCAACATGCTCCGCCTCCCGTATGTACGTTCAAAACATTCATGGACTGCCGACCTAGTACTTTCAGCGGCACAGAAGGAGCTGTAGGCCTTCTTCACTGGTTCGAGAAGATTGAGTCTGTTTTTGAGATGTGTGAATGTCCTGAAGATCGTAGGGTGAAATTTGCTACTGGAACACTCGAAGGTGCCGCGTTAACCTGGTGGAAAGCACAGGTCCAACTGCTAGGGCTGGCGGTTGCTAATACTACCCCATGGAACGACTTCAAAGAATTGATCAAAGAAGAGTACTGTAGTCGTGACGACATCCACAAGCTAGAGGTGGAATTTTTTAATTTGAAGATGACGGGGTCTGAAATCGAGGCATACACAAAGAGATCGAACGAATTAGCTATCTTGTGTCCTACTATGGTGGATCCTCCTATCAAGCATATCGAGCTGTACCTTAAGGGTTTAGTGCCAGAAATTCAGAGCCACGTGACCTCAGCTAATCTTGGCACCATTCAGCAAATCATCTGGTTGGCTCATCATCTCACTGATCAGGCAGTGGAGCAGAACAAGCTGCCCAAGCGTATTAGCGCTACTACTACTTCTGATGCTCCCAGTGATAACAAGCGCAAGTGGGATGGAAATTCGGGCAAGGGTTCTACTTCAGTTCAGTCTCAGTCCCAGCAACGAAAGACAGATGAGTACAGGAGCCCCAGTCAGCAGTCTTCTGGGAATCAAGGTCAGGGTGGATACAGGGGAAATCACCCTAAGTGCAAACGATGTAATTTGCACCATAGCGGGCCATGCAACAAGGGTCGTTGTCAGAGATGTAACAAGCTGGGTCATGAAGCCAAGGATTGCAGGAGCTCACGCCCTGCGAATCAGAATCGTCAATAGCAGCCACAAGCTCCACAGAATCAGCAGCAGCAACAGTAGGGTAACAGGGGATGCTATCAGTGTGTTGCTGAAGGTCACTTCAAGAGAAACTGCCTCCAGTTGAACCAGAAACAGAACAACAACAATAATCAGGGGAACGGGAACAATAACGGGGGTAACAATGATGGCAATGGTGCCAGGGGACGTGTTTTCGTGCTGGGTCAGGGTGACGCGAGGAACGATCCCAACGTTGTGATGGGTAAGTTTCTTCTGGATGACTTCTTTGTTACTGTTTTATTTGATTAGGGTGCCGATACCAGTTATGTGTCCTTAAAAGTTACCCAAATGCTTAAGCGCACTCCAACACTTTTGACCATCAAACACACGATAGAGCTAGCAAATGGTAAACGTTTAGAGGCCACCCACATAGTTAAGGGTTGTAATCTTGTTCTTGCTGATCAGACCTTTTCTATCGACCTTATTCCTATCGTTCTGGGTAGTTTCGACGTCGTTATTGGGATGGATTGGTTATCTCATCAGCAAGCGAAAATTCTTTGCAACGAGAAGATTGTCCGCATCCCTCGTGCTGGTGAAGAACCCCTCATGATTCGTGGCGACAAGAGTGGTGCTGTTGTGGGCATCATCTCTTTCCTTAAGGCCCAGAAGTGGTTGCGAAAGGGCCAAACTGCTATTCTAGCCCTCGTTTCTGATACATCCTCGAAGGAAAAGAAGATAGAAGACATTCCTATTGTGCACGACTTTCCTGAGGAATTACCTGGTCTTCCGCCTCATCGACAAGTCGAGTTTTAAATCAAGCTAGCTCCTGGAGCAGCACCAATAGCTCTGCACCTTACCGTCTAGCTCCATCAGAACTTGAAGAATTGTCCTCGCAACTATAAGAGCTCTTGGACAAGGGTTTTATTCACCCTAGCTCTTCGCCTTGGGGAGCTCCAGTGTTATTTGTGAAGAAGAAAGACGGTACCTTCAGAATGTGTATTAACTACCGCGAACTCAACAAGGTGACCGTGAAGAATCGTTACCCTCTTCCACGCATTGATGACTTATTCGACCAGTTGCAAGGGTCGAGTTTCTATTCCAAGATTGACCTGAGGTCAGGTTACCATCAACTGAGAGTCTGAGACGAGGATATCTCTAAAACAACATTCAGGACTCGTTATGGGCATTACGAGTTTCTGGTTATGCCTTTCGGATTGACGAATGCACCTGCGGTCTTCATGGTCTCATGAACCGAGTGTGCAAACCTTACCTGGATAAGTTTGTCATAGTTTTCATCGAGGATATCCTAATCTATTAGAAGAGTCAGGAAGAACACGAGCAACACCTGAGGCTTATTTTGGAACTTCTTCGAACAGAGCAGTTGTATGCCAAATTTTCGAAATGTGACTTCTGGCTTCGCAAAGTCCACTTTCTAGGCCACATGGTAAATAAGGATGGGATTCATGTGGATCCATCCAAGGTTGACTCAATCAAGAACTGGTCTGCACCCCGTACACCAACAGAAATCCGCCAATTCTTGGGTTTGGCGGGCTACTACAGAAGGTTTATCAAGGATTTCTCAAAGATTGCGCAACCTCTCACTTCACTGACTCAGAAGGGTGTCACCTATCGTTCGGGTGATATACAGGAGTCCGCATTTAAGCACTTAAAAGATAGACTTTGTAGCGCGCCTATCCTCTCATTGCCTGAAGGCACAGATGACTTTGTGGTTTATTGCGACGCTTCCATCCAAGGACTTGGTTGCGTGTTGATGCAACGTGACAAGGTCATTGCCTACGCATCGCGCCAACTTAAAGTTCACGAAAGGAACTACACTACGCACGACTTGGAATTGGGAGCAGTTGTTTTCGCACTTAAGATATGGAGACATTACCTGTACGGTACCAAGTGCACCATTTACACCGATCACAGGAGTCTCGAGCATATCTTCAAGCAAAAGGAGTTAAACATGCAACAACGTCGATGGGTCGAGCTCTTGAATGATTACGAATGTGCGATCAAGTACCATCCGAGCAAAGCCAATGTTGTGGTCGACGCCCTTAGTCGAAAGGATACTACACCTAAGCGTGTACGTGCGTTACAGCTTACCATTCACTCTAGCCTTCCCGCTCAAATTCGTGATGCTCAGGTCGAAGCGTTGAAAGCAGAGAACATCAGGGCTGAGTCCTTACGAGGATCGAGGAAGCGGTTAGAACAAAAGGAAGACGGCGCCTACTATGTAACAGGGCGCATTTGGGTCGCACTTTACGGAAAGTTACGCAAGCTTGTGATGGATGAAGCGCACAAGTCTCGTTACTCAGTACATCCTGGTTCGGATAAGATGTACCACGACTTAAAGACTACATACTGGTGGCCTAGCATGAAAGCCAACATAGCAACCTATGTTAGTAAATGCTTGACTTGTGCTAGGGTCAAGGTCGAATATCAGAAACCATTAGGCCTACTCCAACAACCAGAGATCCCGACATGGAAATGGGAGCAAATTTCCATGGATTTCGTTACCGGCCTGCCTAGATCTCAACGCGGAAATGACACTATTTTGGTGATAGTGGATCGATTGACTAAGTCTGCACACTTCTTGGATATCAAGGAAACTGATAAGTTTTCTACTCTAGCAGACGTCTACCTAAAGGAAGTAGTATCAAGGCACGGAGTGCCAACCTCCATCATTTCTGATCGTGACTCACGTTTTACATCTGAGTTGTGGCAAGCTATGCACAAGTCCTTTGGTTCTCGATTAGACATGAGCACGGCATATCATCCACAGACGGATGGGCAATCTGAACGCACCATCCAAACCCTTGAAGACATGCTTAGGGCATGTGGTAATGGCTGGGAGAAACACCTCCCGTTAGTGGAGTTTTCGTATAACAACAGTTACCACACCAGTATCCAGGCCGCTCCGTTCGAGGCATTGTACGGTCGGAAGTGCCGATCACCCCTTTGTTGGGCAGAGGTTGGAGACAGTCAAATCACAGGCCCAGAACTTGTAGTAGATACAACCGAGAGGATTGCTCAGATACGACAACGAATGGCGGCAGCTCGTGACCGTCAGAAAAGCTATGCTGATAAGCGAAGAAAGCCACTCGAGTTCCAGGTTGGGGATCGAGTGCTACTCAAAGTCTCACCTTGGAAAGGTGTAGTTCGTTTTGGCAAACGAGGCAAACTCAATCCGTGTTATGTTGGACCATTCGAAATCATTGAGAAAATTGGCAAAGTCGCTTACAAGTTGAATCTACCTGAAGAACTCAACGGAGTTCACAACGTATTCCACGTGTTAAATCTGAAAAAGTGTCTGTTAGACGAGACCCTCATAGTTCCCTCAAAGGAGCTCACAATCGACGACCAGTTTCGATTCGTCAAGGAACCAGTTGAAATCACAGACCGAGATGTTAAGATTCTCAAGCGTACCAGAATACCTCTTGTTCGAGTTTGTTGGAACTCCCGTCGTGGCCCAGAGTATACCTGGGAAGACCAAATGAAACTCAAGTATCCCCAGTTGTTTAAGAAAAGTACAACCACTACTGAGGATGAAGCTACTGCAGAATTTCGGGACGAAATTCCAAACCAACGGGGGGATGGTGTGACACCCCAGGAAAACCAGGAAACCACGCAACTTAACTAGCTTCCTCAATAACCACGTGCTAAATTTCGAGACGAAATTTTCTTAACAGGGGGAGAATGTGACAACCCTCATGATTACATGTATCCGTACGATTAATTAATATTAAATTATGCTTAATGACTGTGCTGAATTACTTAACTGCTTTCTGATTACTGCGTCATACTTACATGTGCTTTTTAACATACTAGTCTTGTGCAGAAAAATTGACTAAATGGTCCTGAATGCTTTCCTAAGTGATGGGAATTAAAAGTGTTACAAGTAGTTACAAAAAAGACACTATACGGAATAACTTAGCACTTTAACAAAACGGTATCTAACCGAACAACCGGACATTACCTGGAACACCAAAATTTTGTCAGAAACATTGTTTTATTATTTCTTGACTAGTTATGGTCCCCGAATACCCCAACACATTGTATAATGCACCATACACATAATACACTAGATTTTTACACTTAACTTCCAACTCTTTACCAACTTACCATAAAAAATTTACAAATAACCCCCCCCCCCATGCCCATTTACGGTCACCATGGACCCACCCCCATATCTCACTAGATTTCCTTTATATTTTATTTGATATTTTGCTTGATTGAGTAGCCATGATATTGTGTAAGAGATTATAAGTATGGTGACTCAGATACTAGATCATTTCATATCTCATATCATATCTTCACAAGATTCACACCCCACCCACTAGATTTTATTTCTTATTTAAATAGATATTGCTTGATTTGGTAGATATGATCTTGTAAGAGAAATCTCTACAAGTATGGTGCCAAAGATTACACAAGATCATACTTCTCACTTCAACACTCAAACTCACCCCACTCCCTCAACATCTCTCTCTCCCTCTCGGCCCTCTCTTGTGCCGCCACCACCACCACCTTGTCACCACCATCATTCCATTTTTAAGCTTAATACAAGTACTAGAAGGTGTTACATGGGGCTTGGAGTTTGAAGAACTTGAAGAACCTTCATCTTTAGCTTTCATTCACCATCTTCTTCATCATTTTCTCTAGTGATCTTCCCTAGCCTTTGAGCTAGTTGTAAGCTTCTTGTTACTAGCTTTTATTTCTTATTTTGTTAGTTAAAAAGATATATATTGTTATGTAACTTAAGAACACTAAAAGAAAATGAACAAGAATCATAAACATAAAGTTACACAAAGATGAAATATGATGAAATGTTGTTAGTATGATGTTGTTGTGAATATGTCGTTGATTCTTGGTAATGTGATGTTAATCACTATATTGAACTTGTTAAAGGATGATTAGAAACATGATTTAACAAGATTAGGAGATGATTATGTGTTTACATAAAATAATCATCTTCTAATAAAAATATGAACTTGAGAAATAAAGGTGATTTCTTGAAATATAGTAAAACAAAATGAGTTGGTGATCATGTAGATCCGAGATTTACAAAAGATTTTTCTAAACAAACCAAGTTCAAGAGTCGATTTTAAAAGATCATGACTCTTACTTGCACTTACACCATTTTTGTAAATAAAATAAGTGTAAGGACACTTTATTTACAAGAAGAGTTCAAAAGAATAATTTTTTATAAAATTTTGTTTACAAGTTGTAAACACCAAACCTTTGCAAGAATGAGATTTTTAAAAGAAGTAAACACACTTTGGAGGGTAACTAAACCCACTAAACACTTTACCAAGTTACTACGCGCTTTTGTGAAATATCAAGTTCATGATTATTAGATAAAGCATATAGTTTTTGCTCTTGGTGATGTAAAGTGTTTGTTGATGGTTATTGTGATTATTTTAAAAAGAAAATGATATGCTAAATAGCATGGACACCTACATTTACAAAGGAAACTATGGCGAAATTTTCTAAAAATTCCAACACATAGAAAATATTTTCTAACAAAGTGTTATAAGTGTATTTTTAACTATGATCTTCCGCAAAAGTCAGTGTGTGACATTAGAACAGTGTGGTACGTGATAGAAGTAATGAGTAGATAAACCGTACGTAGGATACGTGTTATGCATGCACGAGAAACTGATTGTTATCTGTACCTTATTAGGACGTGCTTGATCCCTGATTATTAGAGTAACTAATCTAACCAAGCAAACCAAGGTGAGTTCACACTCTTTCTAAGGCATGGGATTCCCGGTGGTTGGGAATGGGTTAAAGAACTAAAACGGAACCTGCATATCCTCCTTGGGTAGGATATGTACTGCCATCCTCCATGGGTAGGATGCCAATATTAATCCTGCGTATCCTCCTTGGGTAGAATACGTACATTCGTCCTCCTTGGGTAGGACAACAACCTTAAACTACTAGCCAAAACTCTATCACCTAAGTCCCTCATTTTTGTATCGAATTAATCGCGAGCGGGTCATTAGTTAATAGCGCTATTAGGTTTGACAAACCTCACACCGTGCCGGTCGGACGGGCGTGTACTAATGGATCATGGCAAACAGTCAATGATGATAGACATTGACTTAGGGCACAACTTACTTTCGTCAGTATTCAATATGGTAACGGTCTAGTGGTTCACATGGGGAAGCCCCCACTGGTTATGGTTCGGGAAAGAAGGAATTGGTTAATCATATTTTCAACTATGGGGTAACCCCCACGGGAAGTAAGCCAGCTAAAGACAAACCATGTTTTCGAAAACAACTTAAAACAAACACCCAACTGTGAACTCGCTCAACTTTGTGTTGACTCCTTGTTACATGCCTTGCAGGTCATTAGGTGCTTATGGAGCTTGCACAGGGAGGAGTGGTCGTTGTGGGACATGGACTGTCGAGTCCCATGTTAAACATTTAAACTTATGAACTTATTACTTACGTTTGGGGTTACATTTTATGCTTCCGCTGTTAACTTAAAGTTGGTTATTTTCTTTTGGACACCAATTATATTGTGGTTGGTTTTATTTACTTAACTATGATGTTCAATATGATTGGTGGCTTGATCCTGGTCATGTACGCCTCCATGCGGTGATACTCCGCTTGCGGGTTTTGGGGGTGTGACAATTACAACGTCGAATGCTGCAATACCTGGCCTTATTATCAGCAAGTTGTAGTTTGAAGGGGAGCTTATGATAATGAAAGTAAGCTCCTCTGTTCTTGACAAGTCACTATCCCTGAAACACAAGTTAAGTGTTAGCGTCCCTATGGTACCTTTTCCCATGTGAAGCTTCTGAGGGATGTGTCGGTAGCTTGTATACGTGCTTTCGTTTCGCTTCTGAGTTGGTCAAAACATCTTTGGTACATGACATTGGAAGCAGCTCCTGGATCCATGTATGCCCTGTCAAGGAGGGAACCTTCTAGCTCAACTTCCACAATGATGGGAAGCTCCAGCTTGCCATCTGGATCCGTAGGAGGGAAGCAAATGAACTATTGGTTCCAAGGTGTGGTCCTTATTCTTTTTCCTTCTTGTTTTTCTTTTGACCACACCATGTTTATACTGACTTCTTTCTTCCCCCTTCTTATCTTTAATCTCCTTCACCAGGTGAGCCATCTCCCCCGATTTGATAGCTTCCTTTATCCTCTTCATTGACTGGAAACAGTCATTGGTGTGATGCCATGTATCATTATGGAACGCACAAAACTTGCTTGTGTCTCTTTTGCTGGAAGGTTTTGAGAGGGGCCGAGGAGGTCGGAAGTTGTACTTGACTTCCTTTGTTGATAAGATTTCTTGGGGTGTTTTGGTGAGGAGAGTAAAGATGTGTTTATCTTTGTCATGATTCTTGCTTAGACGGGGAGATCTTCCTCTATCCTCGAATCTTCTTCCTTCATAGGACCTGAATGGTCGTCGATCTACGAAGGGTTATAGTCTTGACCTTTTAGACGAGGGAGGTGGCTCCCTCCAGCTTCCTTGTTCTCTCTTTCAGGAGGCTTGCTTTTCCAAAGCCTCTTCACCTTTTAAGAAGGATTCTGCCTTTTCGAAAGCTTCTTCCATCGTTTGGGGGTTGTTTTCATGGAACCTCCTTAAATGCTTCTTGGGCTTTATGGTGTAAATGAAGGCTGATACCCTCATCCTTTCAGTTTCCCCTGTACATCAATCCTTCCCTCTTGAACCTTTCTGTGAAGGCTCGAAGATCCTCATGGTCTTTCTATTGAATCTGATGCATGATGGTTGCATCCTTGGTGCATCTCTTCTGAGGGGTGAAGTTAGCTAGGAAGCTTTTGTGTAGGTCATTGAAAGTTGTTATGCTTCGGGTGGGGAGCCCACAGAATCATAACCTGGCTGGCCCAATGAGGGTTTGCATAAACATGTGACAACATTCAACATTATTCCATCATTCAACTGTAGCAGCCCCCGTGAAGACCTGGAGATGGTCTTCAGGATCTTCCAAACCATCATATGTCTTTACGTTCGATGGTATCTTGATCTTTGTCTGGAAGACATAGTTAGCTATTTCTTCGGAGAAGCTTGACAATGAGCTTGGCTTGTAAGGCATAGAGGGTATGTCAGGGTTTACCCCTACTCCGCTCGTGCTGGTGTCTGCTTGGGTACTTGGTTGGACCTGAGCTTGTGGTCAAACCTGACCAGCTTACCAGATTTGGTTTCCTGCGAGCTGTTGGGTTAGCTGAGCCAGGAGGGCAGCTACTTAGGGATACTGGGCACCGTACATGGGGAAGCTTTGCTGAAAGCTTGAAGATGGCGACAAGCTTGTAGCTATAGCTTTGCTGGCTAAGGGCAACGACCTGAGTGCTTCTTCAAAGTTTGTCTATAGATGCGGGGGAACAACTTGAGCTTGTTGGAGAAGCTGCTCAACAGTATACTCTGGGCTTCTTGGAAGGAAAAGAGGGGAACTAGTGTGGTAGCTCCCGGTCCAGAGTGATCCATCAGGCATGAGATATGGATTTGGGTCAGGACTAGGTCCCGTTCGGCTAACACTTGGAGATGTGGTGGTGCACAACGAAGGAGGCATAGAGGAGAGTGTAACTTCCGGTTCATCATAAGATAGACGTACCCTTACTCCTTTGGTTCATTCCTTTCGAACATATGTGTTCAAGAGCTCCCTTAATTGTATAAAGTTATTTCTCACTCCCTCCGGGGTTATTTCCATGGTTTCAACCAAGAAAAATACTTCACTCGGTGAAGATGGCATAGCCCATGTAGAAGGAGGTGTTTGGAACTGTTGTGCATCTTGTGTTACCGGTGCGACACGAAGTATGTCCGTGTTGGTGGAGCAGCTGCCCACTCCGAAAGTAGCTGGAGGGCTAGACGGAGGCAGGGAACTACTCGAAACTTCCTTTGGATGATGATCCTTTCCGGCCATAAGAGAAGGTAACTTAGGAACAAGGCTGGACTACCGGAAAATACTATTCTAAGTAGCGCAACCCCAGAGTGGGTGCTACTTGTTAAAGCAACAAGAGTACGATAGGGGGAAGGTCCAGGATCAGCTCCAAAAGGTAACTCCTTGGTCAGAATCTGCAATCAAAGAACACCGTTAGTCTTAACGCGAGAGGTGGCCTCCCGCTTTTGGACTCCGGCGTGAGAATCAGTGGGACGATCTTGAGAGTCTAAGCGAAATGAAAGGATAAGAGTTTTAGAGTGAGAATGAGAGAGATGGACTTACTTTGGGTTGAACAAGGGAGCCTTGTGCCAGCTGGCACCTTCTAGTCTTAGTAAGCTTATCCTCCCTTGACGTTGCTTGCAGGGTTAGCCTTGCCTCTTTAGATAAGATTCAGGTTTGTGTGTCTCGAGGACACCTTTATGTGCTTTAGGGAGAAGTCTAATTAGTTTGACTTGCTAAGTTCAAGTTCCAAGGTTGTACAGTAACTTTAGCTCCCTGTCACCAGCCGTTAGTGTATTAGCTTCTCGTCGGGAGCCTCCAACTTCCGACTTCCAACTTCTTACTTTCAGTTTATGTTTAGCATTCTTATTGTTTTCTTGCGATTGTTGTTAACCTTAGTTTTGCTGATTAGGAACTCCAAGTACTCACATCATTATAGGACATTAACCATTATGGATGACCTAAGTGGTGGACTTGATTTAAGGTAGCCAACAAGCGGAGTTAAAAAACAACCTAATTTTATTAACTTTTTTCAGTGTTTATGTAAAATTAAAATTGATTATGATATAAGCGATTGGGTCCGACTAGTAATAATTGTTGGGTTTAGAAACATTATTATTTCATATCATTGGGTTTATTGCTTCCGGGTTTAAATTAGGGCTTCTTTTTTAACTGAAACCCGATCCAAAACCAAAGTCACCCAAATCCGAAGTAGACGAAACTCGAAGAGCCTGTAGCTGAATAACCGTAAACTCAAACACGACTCTAGTTATATGGATCGGTTAACGGGTTATATAATGGGTAATCGGTTTAGCCCGAATTTCCTTTAAAACAAGTAGCAATATTTTCTAGATGTTTTAGTCTTGCAATCATAGCCTAGATTTTTTTCTTGTATTATTTGGCAATCACTATTGAATTTGTATTAATTAATTCAAGAATCATTTGTGCACCTATCATTTGACCTCATAATCCTTAATGGAACCATTGTTGATAACTGTTTAGTTTCATACATTCACTTGTTTAACAAACTATACACGTGCATTGCATTTGAATGACGATTGAAAAAACAAATACAAGAGTGGGGGTTGGGTCCAAAGCCATTAAAGTTGCTCTTCTTAACGTCAACGATTCGAGCCCAGTAAAAAACGAATTGATGTAAAAAAATATCTGTTGTTATAGAAAAAGAGAAAAAAGCCCAACAAACCCATAGAATAACAAACACCCTCTTCTTCTTCTTCTTCTAAGCCCATTTTCTTCTAACCCGTAGCATTTAACCGAAGGAAGAACCCAAACCTAGTAAAATAAGAGGAGGGCCGGTTGGAAGAACTTATTTCCCGCCATTTGTTGATGGATTGGAGGCTGAGTGGAAATGCTCTGAAGACGTTTGCTCGATCCGTGGCGTGTCTGGCACGCATCGGCAACGAGCTCACCCTCCAAGCTTCCCCTTCCCAGGTTAGGTTACCTTTATGCTAGGGTTTATGCACCCATCCACTTTTAATTGCTTGTGTTAGGAGGTAGGTAATTTAACCAATCGGTTTTATGAAATTACAGACTCACTTATTAGGTTTCATGAAATTAGAGGTCTCTCACTCATGACAAGCAAGGTTTTCTTTTTTCCCTTTGTGGGATTGATAAAGACTGCGAAGCTTCAACATGTATGTATGTATGTATAGTCAACTTAGCTGTAGCCTACTAGTCAATTTCACCAAGCTTTTACATTTTTCATATGAATCTACTACTTTGACTGAGCTTCAGGTGTTGCATTAAAGCAAAACTGTAGAGAAAGATGAGGTTAACCAATATAAGAGTGTGTAAAGAGTATTCATCATCTGTCTGTCTGTATTGAAATTAATTACCCAAGGAAGGGGTTTGGAAAATATGAGTATGCATTATTTATCTCTTTTCTTGAACCCATCTTCAACTACTGGAATGTTGATTCGGATTACATTTTTTCACCTTTAATCATAATCTAAATCTGGTAACGCCACTTAGAGAAAGAGCTTTCAACCATGATTAATGTACTTGTTTATTGGTTTTCGTTATTACCATCTTATTATTCTGAATTATCTAACAGTTATCTTGTGTCTCAGTTAGCTTTGCACACCCTCAACTCTTCAAGGTCTGCGTATCAGTCTATCATACTAAAGCCTTCTTTCTTTGATACGTATACCGTTACTGGAGCCCAAGTGCAGTGCAGCGTGCTTTTAAAGGTATACTTATACATCTATGATACAATGTGCACTGTATAATGTATGTTGAAACAGGAAGTTTGACCCCACTAAATTGTGTGCAGGCCATTTGTTCTGTTCTTAGGACACCATTAACAAGTATCGATCATTTAAATGTGAGATTGCCTGATCCCGATGCATCGAAAGTGCAGTGGACTTTGGACTGCTTCAATGGTGAACCTTTCTTTTTTTTTTCTCTCTCTCTCTCCATATTCTGATAATAATTTGTGTAATTGTTTTTTTTTTTTAATTATGAAGGGAATGATTATGAATTGTTCAGGTATGAAAAAATCATATTGGATTACATGCAATGTTGAAGCAGACGTACAGCAGCTCTCTCTTGATAGAAGAAGGCTCCCAAGCAGCTTTGTAGTGAGACCGCGTGATCTCAACAGATTGCTTTCTAATTTTCAGTCAACTCTTCAGGAAATAACTGTCATAGCAACAGAGCCCACATCTGATGATGAGGTTGGAGGCAAAGCTGTTGAACTTAGAAGTTATATAGACCCTGCCAAAGGTAACTTACCCTACAAGGTCCTTTCTTATTAGCTATTTCATACAAGTGTCAAAATGGGCGGGTTGGGTAATGGGCGACTTCTTTTTATGCTACGTGTAACCCAAACTGCTCTTTTTTTTTTTTGTAGAAAATGATTCATCTTTACACACTCAGTTGTGGATAGATCCTTGTGAAGAGTTTGTGCAGTATAAGCACACCGGAGACCCCGTAGATGTAACCTTTGGTGTGAAGGAATTGAAGGTACTATAAGATATACTTCTACTTTCTTCATCTGTATTTGTTTCTTAAGGCTAATAATTTGTACATGAGTAGATATATATACACGTGTGGCTATTTTAATTAATTTACTTATTAATGGGTCAATTAGGGATATAGTTATCCTAATTGGTTAATCTAAATATGTTAGCTGGATAGGAAATGGCATGAAAATCTCGGAAAGTGTAATTTGAATGCACAAAAACCCTTATTACAGATTTTACTCGTCATGAACTTTTGAAATTTAGTTTAAAATTTATTTTTTTTTTCTTTGATTCTGTTTGCTATTTATAAAAAAAATTGATTTAAAATTCTTGTATTATAGTATTGTGCTTAGTCGCATCTACTTATTTATACATCATGCATTTATTTTTATTAGAGGTTCACTTATATGGAATCCTTTGACAGGCATTTCTTTCATTTTGTGAGGGATGTGAAGTCGACATACACTTGTATTTTGAGAAAGCTGGCGAGTAAGGAAGCTTCCACTGAAGTCTTCTTATCTAAGTGGTTTACTTTATAATACAGACCATCTAAAGTTGAAACTAAGTATAATATGATATATAAATGACAGGCACTAGTTGACATGTGATGTCCGTTTCTTATTTTTTCTTTCAGGCCTATACTGATGGCACCAAAGTTTGTGGATGATGCTTCTGTTTCAAACTTTGATGCCACTTTGGTACTTGCAACCATGCTGGTGTCTCAGCTCCATGGCACAACAACTTCATCGGAACCTGTACCTGCAGCTGCACCGCCAAAAGATAATGTTTCTGAGCATCCTTCCGATCACACTAGAATTTGGTCAGATCTTTCAGGTTTGCGGCTTTTCTCTTTACTAAATTTGTCACCAATCAATATATGATTTTGACAACATATTTTAACGTAACAAAAAAAATATATATATATATATAACAGCAAGTGCCACTAAAAGTGCAAATAGAGCTAGTGCTCGTGTACACGGGGAAAGAGAACTGAATACAAATGATCATGGAGATATTCAGAGGATTAGCACAATGCACATCTCTAAAGATGGGCCAGATGGAAGAAATTTCACCACCAACGCGTATCCTAAAATGCTATGCTTGCTTGCTTGCTTAATGCTGGTAGATTTACTTATAAATGGGGTGATTTTGTTTGTTTTCATCTCAAGTAGATCAAAAATTTTTAAAAAGGTCAAACCTACTTGAAGTCCTCCCAAGTTAATTTTCTTTTATTTTTCTTTTTGGAAAAGCAAGGCTTATTTTTAATGCATGCGACTTGGTAAATCATTTTATTCATAAATATAGAGTACTATTCTAGTGATATTCTGTTTTTTTTTTTTTTTTTGAAAGGAGTGATATTCTGTTTGTAATCACTATTCATTCGTAAGGTATATTTTAAATAATGAACATAGGTCAACAAAAACTGACCAAGCCCATCTTGCTACCTTGAGTTATCACAAGGTAACCGGTTAACCCTTGTGCCTTTTAAATGTGGTTACACGGGTTTTACTTGACTCGATATTAGCTCCAACCCAACGCAAACAGAGCATGAACATGTGGATGAAGCTCGCGGTTAGTCTTAGTCATGGATTGAATTTTTCAGCATATCAATTTACAGCAGCTAATGCTAATTAATTATTTATTTTTATGTGCAGATAGGAGGGCTGAAATCAATGATCATGGCGTTGTCTCACAACACCATCTCAGTAACTGGGTTGATGATGATGATGATGATAACGACGAAGGGGATGATTCAGAACCATATATCCAGGCAACACCACCATATTGTGAGTGAACCGTGTGATGAAATCTTTGTCATTTGTTGTTGCAAGTGCCACACTTGTTTTTCGAATGGTCTGAACAAATGTAAACATGTAACTACTATGATGTTATGGTGTACATGTTTTCCAACCAAGGCATATCATCGAATCGCTTTCTTTCCTTACGTTCTGGTAGTTGTTGAGTAAATTACAAAAATGGTCATTTATGCTTATATCAGATTGCAAACGCTGTCATTTATCTTTAAAAATTACAAAAAGAGTTAAATGCTTGGTTGCACCCAGTGGTTTGCAAAAATTACAGACTTGGTTCCAGTGGTTTACTAATTACATTCGTGGTACTAAAACCTGTCAAAAATGAACTCGTTTGGTCCTCTGCCCTAACATCAGTTAGATTTCTTAGTTAACACACCCCATGTGCATGTCACATGAGGGTAATCTTATGTGAATTTACTTATTTACCCATGAAGATAAAAAGAGAATATAAATTATTATATAAAAATCTTTTTGGGTCCACTGTACTCTCTCTCAAAAGACTTTCTTTCTCCTCTCCCCCTTTTCTCTTTGTTCCAGCCATCACCCACCTTCACCTACTACCACCATCATTATCACCGCCACCACTGCCATAAGCACCATCCACCACCACAGCAAAAGCCACATCCACTTTTCAACAAAACCAACACCACACTTTCACATCAATCCTGCACCGGAATCAGATCCAGATGATGTAAATCCAAACGCATTGATGTCAGATCTCAAATCGGCGACGGAACAAACCCTAGATAACGCCGACGTAAATCCAAACACATTGACGTCGGATCTCAAATCAGCGACGGAACAAGCCCTAGATAACGTCGTTGTGACCTCCGGCGAGGTATCTTCGATCGCTGAACTCTCGAGTGTTATGCAACAAAGCGGATGCATCTCCGTCACTCGCATTTTACCGATCAAATCACCATCTGCACATCGAACAATCAAATCGGAACAATTAATAATCAAATCTGAACAATCACAAAATCGGAAACTAATAACTGAATCAACTGATTCGTGAATCAACGATTAATCGATTAAACGTAGGGGTGAGCAAAGTAGGTTAACCGACCTGACCCGGTACCCGAAAAACCAATATTAAGCTACCCGAATTAAAACCCTATGTATAGGTCTCGGTTCCGGTTCTATATAAGGTCGGGTATATCGGTCCTAGGGTTCAAGACCGACCCGACCAAAACAATTCAATGGAATCCAGCGGCAACAATATACAAGGTGTTATTCTGGTATGTTTGTGAAGGCTGTGAAGACAATGAAGAATTCAAGAATCATGAGCATTCACTTTCATTTCAGGTTTAAACATTTCAATCCTAGTATCTATTTCAATCAAATGTTATTTTCTTGATCTAGTATAACATGTTTGTTTTATTAGTTGATTCCATGATGTTTGTTTTAATTACTGAAAGTCTTGATACGAATTTGCAATTTCTTGACCATCATGGGGGTGTTTATACTTCAATCTAAGGTCTATTAAACCTTATTAATACCTATGCACACCAAGTGTTCGATATAATGTCCGAGTGAAAGGGGTGATGAAAACATGATACGAAAAGCTGTTTTTGATGAATTTCGTTGCTAAACATAGAATAAATAAACCTTGTAACCCAAAATTCATAACTTAAACATCCAAAAATTCAAAAAGTATTAAGAACTTCAAACATAATCCAAAACAAATGTAAGAAATCCAAACGAAATCCAACAAATCCAAAGCAAACGAACTGAAACCGATACTACTTTAACTCCTTTCTCCTTTTTCCGTATCCATCTCCAGCCATCCGTTAATCGACATCGATATTCATGTGATCCGGTTCCACTTTATCATAAATTTCTACATGAAAAAAATATATATAACGATAAATACAACGTAAACAACAAACTAAGGATGTGTATCGGTGTATGTCAAAATTACCTTTTCCAATGTCATCGAACTCTGCCGAATCTTCGATGTAGATTTTCTTTTTAATTGAAGCACGAATCCAATCCTCTGTACAAATTAATGCCTCGACAATCGGAGTTGATAAAGAAGTTCGATAAGTATCGAAAACTCTTCCGCTTGTACTAAACGCCTCCTCAGAAGCAACACTGGATACTGGGATAGCCAATATGTCTATAGTGATAGGAAGAAAATATAATTAACACTATCGTATTATTATAAGTAATAAAAATAAACTACTAATTAGTAAACATACCTTCCGCCATTTTCGCTAATACAGGGTATTTTGAAGATGCAGCCTTCCACCAACCCAGAATATCAAATCCCTTGTAATGGGCCTCCTCTCCGTCGTCTAGGTACCTCTCAAGTTCTGACTTGGTGTATGTGTATTTGTATGTGCAGTCTTATGCGGACATAAATATTGTTGTACGTGCAGTCGTATGCGGACATAAATATGTGTAGGGTGCAGTGGATTAATCCTGTTTTGAACCATCTAAGTATAAAGAACAATAAGAAGACATGATAAAATCGTAAAAAAAAGTGATGTTAACAATTGTGATCTGCATGCAATGACGACGTGTTAACAATTGTGGATTAATATATGTCTTGTTTATAGGTCCACCTCGGTTTTATTCACGTACATACCCGGAACCGACCCAAGACTGATTTAATAAGGAAACATGGAACCGAACTGTGTACCTAATAGCTTAGGTCCGGGTCAGTATCGGTTTTTTTAGGGTCGGTTCTCGGTTAATTGCAGTTTGTTTGCATTAGTTGACCACGCCCCCGTGCCCGCTGAGCACGACCCCGTGTGCAGAAGCGTATCTGTACTATCAAGATTTCCTCAGATTCTGCGAATCTTAGAGTTGACCACGGCCTCGTGTCCAGTGGGCACGCCCCCGTGGTGGGTGATAGAAGCTTCTACAACTTTGTCTTTTCTGCTGACACTTGGGCACGCCCCCGTGCTCACTGAGCACTGGGCGTGTTCAGCCTTCTGTTCTCTTGTTTTGCTTGGGAAGATGCTGCCGGGGGGTCAGGCATGCCACGTTTGTTCCTTTTCTTGTATTTATGTTAGATTTAGCTGCCTTTTTGCTTCTTTTGTTCATTTGAGCTCATTTAATCCTGAAAATACAAAAGGAAGACAAAAACACACTTTTTCCAACATTAGTGCTAAAAAGGGTTAGTTTTACGCCACAATTGATGTAATTTACATGTTGCATTTTGTGCACATCAGTTAGCCTTGCCTCTGAAGTTAAGATTCAGGTCTGTGTGTCTCGATGACACCTTGATGTGCTTTAGGGAGAAGTCTAATCAGTTTGACTTGCTAAGTTTAAGTTCCAAGGTTGTATAGTAACTTTAGCTCCCTATCACCAGCCGTTGGTGTATCAGCTTCTCGTCGGGAGCCTCCATCTTCCGATTTCCAGCTTCTTACTTTCAGTTTATGTTTAGCATTCTTTATTGTTTTCTTGCGATTGTTGTTAACCTTGGTTTTGCTGACTGGGAACTCCGAGTACCCATGTCATCAGCCCCCTAGTCATGAGTATCGATGTTGTAAATATCGGTGCTTATGACTCTAAGTCTAAGGGTTTATTGTCTTCTAACCTTGTTTTTTTCTCAAAAGTCTTTAGCTGCCTTGCTTATGCTTCTTTGTTGTGTTCGATATTTTGCAAGTCTTTTCTGAAAAAAGAATTAGAGTTTCAAACTATCGAACAAGGGAACTAGAAGCATGAAGCTTTTATTTCTGGGACCATGGGCTTCTCGTCGGAAGGTACTGGTCCACCCTAGGCCTTTTATTTTATGTTTTTTCTATTTCATCATGTGCTCTTTTCCACTTAAGGCCCACTTGGCCACTTGCGTGCACGGGCGGCCCAAAAGTGATTAATGGGACAGTGTTGCAGGGGAGCTCTGAATTACCCTAGCCTGCCAACTGTTTGGCAGTTACATCCCTGCCCTCCACCTGTCCGCTGTGTTTGGGATTTGAATTTTGAATCTTATAACTTCCGTTCGTTTCCTCTATCTCTTCTACTTCACTTTTCTTTTCTTTCTTCAATTCTCCCTTTGATTCGACGGTTATTCCGGTGAGATTTTCCGGTGATTCTTCTTTATAAACTTGGTAAGTTGCCTTCTTCTTTCTTTACTTTGCGAGTAGGGTCTATTAAAAATGACATGCTCGTTCAGTTTTCAAAACTCACTGAATCGGAGATTGATAAGTTCTGTTTGGATCATGGCATCGATCCTTCCCTTGAAACTCAAGTTCCAGGGGACATGATTGCTAATCAACGTCCGAAGGGGTTTTTAGTATTCTATACCCGTATTCTTGATCAACCAAATTTGCGGTACCATTTTACAAACTTTTTTCTTGAAGTGTTGAAATATTACCGTCTTTCTTTGGGTCAATTAGCCCCTATTGGTGTTGCACGCATAATGCATTTTGAGATTCTTTGCCGTGCACTGAGTTATGAACCCTCTTTGTTGATGTTTCATCATTTTTTCCGTCTTGCATGGAATGAGGATTGGTACACCATTGAGAAAACTCAGTGTGAGACTCCCCTTCTTTCTACCACTGCCAGTCATACATATGCTTGGAAAAATCAGTTCTTTTTCATTTCTGATCGGTTATTTCCTTTTACCATAGTTCCTCGTAAATTTTCTGAGGGTTTGAATGAAAAGGAGCCGGAAGTCCATGAACTTGAACAGGGGTTGCTCCTCAGGCTTCGTTCTTATCGTGCAAAGTTAAGGGCTTATCCGGAGGAGCTTCTTGTGGTTTTGGGTATTAGTCAAGATTGGGTTGATTCTGATTTTGAACCAGTCTTTTGTGTTGATCGGAAGGGTATGTATTTTTGTGTTTATCGTGTCCTTATGTATTTGCTCAAGTTTTCATTGTTGTTGCATTTGTTTGTTTTGCAGAGATGAGTGCTTTAGATTACATTCTTTTGGGTGATCCGTCTGGTGTGGAGATTGAGCAAAGAGAGATTCCTAAGGGTGGTCCCTCCATAGTTTGGCGTACCGAGCATGTTAGAAATGCTGGGGATTTGGAGAGTGTTCTCTTACAGCCTATTATGGATGGCTCCTCTGCTAAGAAGCTACCTGCCCCGGTTCGAAGGTCCATCAATACATGATCAAAAGAGCTTAAACGAATAAAAGGAACAAATTAACAGCAGAAAGCAACACAAATATGAAGAAGAAGGATTGACATGACCTGTCGAACCCCCATCCAGATCCAAAACAACAAAATAACAAAGACAGAAGCTTAGGCACGGGGTCGTGCCCACCAGGCATGGGGTCGTGACTAGTCAAGATTCCCTGCAGAAAAAGACAACAACAAAAGACAAACCAACACGGCGCCGTGCCAACTCAACATGCCCAGTCAAGATTCCCTTGAGGCAGATAGCATCAAATCAGGTAAGTAAGAACGACTTGAACCCCTTATAAATAAACTACTATTAAAACTTTATCCGGTCTTGTGGGACTGTATCCCTGCTGACTAAGACCAATATGACCGAGGGTAACGTCGCCTTCATAAGAGGGCCTACCACTTTTTACATTAATAACTTATTTAATTATCTTTCAATAATCCGGCCTTGCGGGATTGTATCCCTGCTGACTCAGACCAATATGGCCGAGGGTAACGTCGCCTTCACAAGAGGGGCCTACCACTATAACTAAGATAATATCTTAAAAAGCCTAAAGTGCGGAAATCATCAAAGGATACTTAAAAGAGGACTTGGAACCAAGTGATTTCTTCTTGTCTATTTGTTTTCCTTTAATTTACATTTTTATTTCTAGTTTATCTTTCAAAACTTTTATGGAAATTTGGTTAGATTAGACGTTAACGATAAACCGGTATTAAAAGCTCTTGTGTCCTTGGACGACCTCGGTATCTTACCATCACTATACTACGTCTACGGTGGGTGCACTTGCCCTAACGTGTGTAGAGTGATTGTATCGTGTTCTATAAATTTTAAAGCTTGTTCTACGAGTAAAAAATGCTTAAAATATATCTAAAATTTACACGCACACCCCACGAATGTCAGCTATATTTAGTGCCTGTTCCCCAAAGGAGGTCCTTTAGCCTGTTCTTGGTTGCTTTAGGGAGGTGGTTGTTGATTTTTATCTTCTGCTCTGGGTAGGAGTCATTAATGCTTATTTCTTTAATCGGGTTTTCTCTTGCCTTACTGTTATCCCCTTCTTCTGTTTCCATGGATGTAACCAAGAGGGCTTCTTGCATTGGTACTAATAAGACAATACCCTTTATCCGTTGGAAACTTCATCATTCCGTGTGTTGGGGACATTACTGTGACAACCCTCATGATTACATGTATCCGTACAATTAATTAATATTAAATTGTGCTTAATGACTGTGCTGAATTACTTAACTGCATTCTGATTACTGCGTCATACTTACATGTGCTTTTTAACATACTAGTCTTGTGCACAAAAATTGACTAAATGGTCCTGAATGCTTTCCTAAGTGATGGGAATTAAAAGTGTTACAAATAGTTACATAAAAGACACTATACGGAATAACTTAGCACTTTAACGAAACGGTATCTAACCGAACAACCGGACATTACCCGGAACACCGAAATTTTGTCAGAAACATTGTTTTATTATTTCTTGACTAGTTATGGTCCCCGAATACCCCAACACATTGTATAATGCACCATACACATAATACACTAGATTTTTACACTTAACTTCCAACTCTTTACCAACTTACCATCAAAAATTTACAAATACCCCCCCCATGCCCATTTACGGTCACCATAGACCCACCCCCATATCTCACAAGATTTCCTTTATATTTTATTTGATATCTTGTTTGATTGAGTAGCCATGATATTGTGTAAGAGATTATAAGTATGGTGACTTAGATACTAGATCATTTCATATCTCATATCATATCTTCACAAGATTCACACCCCACCCACTAGATTTTATTTCTTATTTAAATAGATATTGCTTGATTTGGTAGATATGATCTTGTAAGAGAAATCTCTACAAGTATGGTGCCAAAGATTACACAAGATCATACTTCTCACTTCAACACTCAAACTCACCCCACTCCCTCAACATCTCTCTCTCACCACCACCACCTTGTCACCACCATCATTCCATTTTTAACCTTAATACAAGTACTAGAAGGTGTTACATGGGGCTTGGAGTTTGAAGAACTTGAAGAACCTTCATCTTTAGCTTTCATTCACCATCTTCTTCATCATTTTCTCTAGTGATCTTCCCTAGCCTTTGAGCTAGTTGTAAGCTTCTTGTTACTAGCTTTTATTTCTTATTTTGTTAGTTAAAAAGATATATATTGTTATGTAACTTAAGAACACTAAAAGAAAATGAACAAGAATCATAAACATAAAGATACATAAAGATGAAATATGATGAAATGTTGTTAGTATGATGTTGTTGTGAATATGTGGTTGATTCTTGGTAATGTGATGTTAATCACTATATTGAACTTGTTAAAGGATGATTAGAAACATGATTTAACAAGATTAGGAGATGATTATGTGTTTACATAAAATAATCATCTTCTAATAAAAATATGAACTTGAGAAATAAAGGTGATTTCTTGAAATATAGTAAAACAAAATGAGTTGGTGATCATGTAGATCCGAGATTTACAAAAGATTTTCTAAACAAACCAACTTCAAGAGTCGATTTTAAAAGATCATGACTCTTACTTGCACTTACACCATTTTTGTAAATAAAATAAGTGTAAGGACACTTTATTTACAAGAAGAGTTCAAAAGAATAATTTTTGTAAATTTTGTTTACAAGTTGTAAACACCAAACCTTTGCAAGAATGAGATTTTTAAAAGAAGTAAACACACTTTGGAGGGTAACTAAACCCACTAAACACTTTACCAAGTTACTACACGCTTTTGTGAAATATCAAGTTCATGAGTATTAGATAAAGCATATAGTTTTTGCTCTTGGTGTTGTAAAGTGTTTGTTGATGGTTATTGTGATTATTTTAAAAAGAAAACGATATGCTAATAGCATGGACACCTCCATTTACAAAGGAAACTATGGCGAAATTTTCTAAAAATTCCAACACATAGAAAATATTTTCTAACAAAGTGTTATAAGTGTATTTTTAAATATGATCTTCCGCAAAAGTCAGGGTGTGACATTAGAACTGTGTGGTACGTGATAGAAGTAATGAGTAGATAAACCGTACGTAGGATACGTGTTATGCATGCACGAGAAACTGATTGTTATCTGTACCTTATTAGGACGTGCTTGATCGCTGATTATTAGAGTAACTAATCTAACCGAGCAAACCAAGGTGAGTTCACACTCTTTCTAAGGCATGGGATTCCCGGTGGTTGGGAATGGGTTAAAGAACTAAAACGGAACCTGCATATCCTCCTTGGGTAGGATATGTACCGCCATCCTCCATGGGTAGGATGCCAATATTAATCCTGCGTATCCTCCTTGGGTAGAATACGTACGTTCGTCCTCCTTGGGTAGGACAACAACCTTAAACTACTAGCCAAAACTCTATCACCTAAGTCCCTCATTTTTGTATCGACTTAATCGCCGAGGCCGATGGCAAGAGGGTCATTAGTTAATGGCGCTATTAGGTTTGACAAACCTCACACCGTGTCGGTCGGACGGGCGTGTACTAATGGATCATGGCAAACAGTCAATGATGATAGACAATGACTTAGGGCACAACTTACTTTCGTCAGTAGTCGATATGGTAAAGGTCTAGTGGTTCACATGGGGAAGCCCCCACTGGTTATGGTTCGGGAAAGAAGGAATTGGTTAATCATATTTTCAACTATGGGGTAACCCCCACGGCAAGTAAGCCAGCTAAAGACAAACCATGTTTCGAAAACAACTTAAAACAAACACCCAACTATGAACTCGCTCAACTTTGTGTTGACTCCTTGTTACATGCCTTGCAGGTCGTTAGGTGCTTATGGAGCTTGCACAGGGAGGAGTGGTCGTTGTGGGACATGGACTGTCGAGTCCCATGTTAAACATTTAAACTTATGAACTTATTACTTACGTCTGGGTTTACATTTTATGCTTCCGCTGTTAACTTAAAGTTGGTTATTTTCTTTTGGACACCAATTATATTGTGGTTGGTTTTATTTACTTAATTACGATGTTCAATATGATTGGTGGCTTGATCCTGGTCATGTCACGCCTCCATGCGGTGATACTCCGCTTGTGGGTTTTGGGGGTGTGACAGATTGGTATCAGAGCCATTGGTTATAGTGAACTTGGTTTTAAAAAGGGAAAAGCTTTTTGACAAAACCAGACTATAACCTGTACAGTGATCAACAATCCACAACGACGCTTCACTCCACGTGCAAGACTCGACGCAATAGGTGGTATGATTTATGTTTATATTGTCTGTTTGATAGTTCACATAGTGCATTAGTTAACGTGATAACTGCTATTTGAACCATGTGTGCTTACTCTCTTCTGTCATCCCACGCTTACGCACTTTCGCGACACTTTTCTCACTTACGTTGCTTCGTTGTGAAGATCATGAGTGGACGTTTGAACTTGACTCAAGCCCAGCTGACGGCTCTAATCAACGAACGAGTGGCTGAGGCACTCACAGCTGTCCCTGCAGGAGGTATAACCTGCCATATCAACCCATCTTAGGACATTTAGATCCTACCCTCGCGAACCAACTCTTGTGCTTAACCTTGTCTTTTATTCTCGCGCCAGAAGTCAACATGCTCCGCCTCCCGTATGTACGTTCAAAACATTCATGGACTGCCGACCTAGTACTTTCAGCGGCACAGAAGGAGCTGTAGGCCTTCTTCACTGGTTCGAGAAGATTGAGTCTGTTTTTGAGATGTGTGAATGTCCTGAAGATCGTAGGGTGAAATTTGCTACTGGAACACTCGAAGGTGCCGCGTTAACCTGGTGGAAAGCACAGGTCCAACTGCTAGGGCTGGCGGTTGCTAATACTACCCCATGGAACGACTTCAAAGAATTGATCAAAGAAGAGTACTGTAGTCGTGACGACATCCACAAGCTAGAGGTGGAATTTTTTAATTTGAAGATGACGGGGTCTGAAATCGAGGCATACACAAAGAGATCGAACGAATTAGCTATCTTGTGTCCTACTATGGTGGATCCTCCTATCAAGCATATCGAGCTGTACCTTAAGGGTTTAGTGCCAGAAATTCAGAGCCACGTGACCTCAGCTAATCTTGGCACCATTCAGCAAATCATCTGGTTGGCTCATCATCTCACTGATCAGGCAGTGGAGCAGAACAAGCTGCCCAAGCGTATTAGCGCTACTACTACTTCTGATGCTCCCAGTGATAACAAGCGCAAGTGGGATGGAAATTCGGGCAAGGGTTCTACTTCAGTTCAGTCTCAGTCCCAGCAACGAAAGACAGATGAGTACAGGAGCCCCAGTCAGCAGTCTTCTGGGAATCAAGGTCAGGGTGGATACAGGGGAAATCACCCTAAGTGCAAACGATGTAATTTGCACCATAGCGGGCCATGCAACAAGGGTCGTTGTCAGAGATGTAACAAGCTGGGTCATGAAGCCAAGGATTGCAGGAGCTCACGCCCTGCGAATCAGAATCGTCAATAGCAGCCACAAGCTCCACAGAATCAGCAGCAGCAACAGTAGGGTAACAGGGGATGCTATCAGTGTGTTGCTGAAGGTCACTTCAAGAGAAACTGCCTCCAGTTGAACCAGAAACAGAACAACAACAATAATCAGGGGAACGGGAACAATAACGGGGGTAACAATGATGGCAATGGTGCCAGGGGACGTGTTTTCGTGCTGGGTCAGGGTGACGCGAGGAACGATCCCAACGTTGTGATGGGTAAGTTTCTTCTGGATGACTTCTTTGTTACTGTTTTATTTGATTAGGGTGCCGATACCAGTTATGTGTCCTTAAAAGTTACCCAAATGCTTAAGCGCACTCCAACACTTTTGACCATCAAACACACGATAGAGCTAGCAAATGGTAAACGTTTAGAGGCCACCCACATAGTTAAGGGTTGTAATCTTGTTCTTGCTGATCAGACCTTTTCTATCGACCTTATTCCTATCGTTCTGGGTAGTTTCGACGTCGTTATTGGGATGGATTGGTTATCTCATCAGCAAGCGAAAATTCTTTGCAACGAGAAGATTGTCCGCATCCCTCGTGCTGGTGAAGAACCCCTCATGATTCGTGGCGACAAGAGTGGTGCTGTTGTGGGCATCATCTCTTTCCTTAAGGCCCAGAAGTGGTTGCGAAAGGGCCAAACTGCTATTCTAGCCCTCGTTTCTGATACATCCTCGAAGGAAAAGAAGATAGAAGACATTCCTATTGTGCACGACTTTCCTGAGGAATTACCTGGTCTTCCGCCTCATCGACAAGTCGAGTTTTAAATCAAGCTAGCTCCTGGAGCAGCACCAATAGCTCTGCACCTTACCGTCTAGCTCCATCAGAACTTGAAGAATTGTCCTCGCAACTATAAGAGCTCTTGGACAAGGGTTTTATTCACCCTAGCTCTTCGCCTTGGGGAGCTCCAGTGTTATTTGTGAAGAAGAAAGACGGTACCTTCAGAATGTGTATTAACTACCGCGAACTCAACAAGGTGACCGTGAAGAATCGTTACCCTCTTCCACGCATTGATGACTTATTCGACCAGTTGCAAGGGTCGAGTTTCTATTCCAAGATTGACCTGAGGTCAGGTTACCATCAACTGAGAGTCTGAGACGAGGATATCTCTAAAACAACATTCAGGACTCGTTATGGGCATTACGAGTTTCTGGTTATGCCTTTCGGATTGACGAATGCACCTGCGGTCTTCATGGTCTCATGAACCGAGTGTGCAAACCTTACCTGGATAAGTTTGTCATAGTTTTCATCGAGGATATCCTAATCTATTAGAAGAGTCAGGAAGAACACGAGCAACACCTGAGGCTTATTTTGGAACTTCTTCGAACAGAGCAGTTGTATGCCAAATTTTCGAAATGTGACTTCTGGCTTCGCAAAGTCCACTTTCTAGGCCACATGGTAAATAAGGATGGGATTCATGTGGATCCATCCAAGGTTGACTCAATCAAGAACTGGTCTGCACCCCGTACACCAACAGAAATCCGCCAATTCTTGGGTTTGGCGGGCTACTACAGAAGGTTTATCAAGGATTTCTCAAAGATTGCGCAACCTCTCACTTCACTGACTCAGAAGGGTGTCACCTATCGTTCGGGTGATATACAGGAGTCCGCATTTAAGCACTTAAAAGATAGACTTTGTAGCGCGCCTATCCTCTCATTGCCTGAAGGCACAGATGACTTTGTGGTTTATTGCGACGCTTCCATCCAAGGACTTGGTTGCGTGTTGATGCAACGTGACAAGGTCATTGCCTACGCATCGCGCCAACTTAAAGTTCACGAAAGGAACTACACTACGCACGACTTGGAATTGGGAGCAGTTGTTTTCGCACTTAAGATATGGAGACATTACCTGTACGGTACCAAGTGCACCATTTACACCGATCACAGGAGTCTCGAGCATATCTTCAAGCAAAAGGAGTTAAACATGCAACAACGTCGATGGGTCGAGCTCTTGAATGATTACGAATGTGCGATCAAGTACCATCCGAGCAAAGCCAATGTTGTGGTCGACGCCCTTAGTCGAAAGGATACTACACCTAAGCGTGTACGTGCGTTACAGCTTACCATTCACTCTAGCCTTCCCGCTCAAATTCGTGATGCTCAGGTCGAAGCGTTGAAAGCAGAGAACATCAGGGCTGAGTCCTTACGAGGATCGAGGAAGCGGTTAGAACAAAAGGAAGACGGCGCCTACTATGTAACAGGGCGCATTTGGGTCGCACTTTACGGAAAGTTACGCAAGCTTGTGATGGATGAAGCGCACAAGTCTCGTTACTCAGTACATCCTGGTTCGGATAAGATGTACCACGACTTAAAGACTACATACTGGTGGCCTAGCATGAAAGCCAACATAGCAACCTATGTTAGTAAATGCTTGACTTGTGCTAGGGTCAAGGTCGAATATCAGAAACCATTAGGCCTACTCCAACAACCAGAGATCCCGACATGGAAATGGGAGCAAATTTCCATGGATTTCGTTACCGGCCTGCCTAGATCTCAACGCGGAAATGACACTATTTTGGTGATAGTGGATCGATTGACTAAGTCTGCACACTTCTTGGATATCAAGGAAACTGATAAGTTTTCTACTCTAGCAGACGTCTACCTAAAGGAAGTAGTATCAAGGCACGGAGTGCCAACCTCCATCATTTCTGATCGTGACTCACGTTTTACATCTGAGTTGTGGCAAGCTATGCACAAGTCCTTTGGTTCTCGATTAGACATGAGCACGGCATATCATCCACAGACGGATGGGCAATCTGAACGCACCATCCAAACCCTTGAAGACATGCTTAGGGCATGTGGTAATGGCTGGGAGAAACACCTCCCGTTAGTGGAGTTTTCGTATAACAACAGTTACCACACCAGTATCCAGGCCGCTCCGTTCGAGGCATTGTACGGTCGGAAGTGCCGATCACCCCTTTGTTGGGCAGAGGTTGGAGACAGTCAAATCACAGGCCCAGAACTTGTAGTAGATACAACCGAGAGGATTGCTCAGATACGACAACGAATGGCGGCAGCTCGTGACCGTCAGAAAAGCTATGCTGATAAGCGAAGAAAGCCACTCGAGTTCCAGGTTGGGGATCGAGTGCTACTCAAAGTCTCACCTTGGAAAGGTGTAGTTCGTTTTGGCAAACGAGGCAAACTCAATCCGTGTTATGTTGGACCATTCGAAATCATTGAGAAAATTGGCAAAGTCGCTTACAAGTTGAATCTACCTGAAGAACTCAACGGAGTTCACAACGTATTCCACGTGTTAAATCTGAAAAAGTGTCTGTTAGACGAGACCCTCATAGTTCCCTCAAAGGAGCTCACAATCGACGACCAGTTTCGATTCGTCAAGGAACCAGTTGAAATCACAGACCGAGATGTTAAGATTCTCAAGCGTACCAGAATACCTCTTGTTCGAGTTTGTTGGAACTCCCGTCGTGGCCCAGAGTATACCTGGGAAGACCAAATGAAACTCAAGTATCCCCAGTTGTTTAAGAAAAGTACAACCACTACTGAGGATGAAGCTACTGCAGAATTTCGGGACGAAATTCCAAACCAACGGGGGGATGGTGTGACACCCCAGGAAAACCAGGAAAGCACGCAACTTAACTAGCTTCCTCAATAACCACGTGCTAAATTTCGAGACGAAATTTTCTTAACAGGGGGAGAATGTGACAACCCTCATGATTACATGTATCCGTACGATTAATTAATATTAAATTATGCTTAATGACTGTGCTGAATTACTTAACTGCTTTCTGATTACTGCGTCATACTTACATGTGCTTTTTAACATACTAGTCTTGTGCAGAAAAATTGACTAAATGGTCCTGAATGCTTTCCTAAGTGATGGGAATTAAAAGTGTTACAAGTAGTTACAAAAAAGACACTATACGGAATAACTTAGCACTTTAACAAAACGGTATCTAACCGAACAACCGGACATTACCTGGAACACCAAAATTTTGTCAGAAACATTGTTTTATTATTTCTTGACTAGTTATGGTCCCCGAATACCCCAACACATTGTATAATGCACCATACACATAATACACTAGATTTTTACACTTAACTTCCAACTCTTTACCAACTTACCATAAAAAATTTACAAATAACCCCCCCCATGCCCATTTACGGTCACCATGGACCCACCCCCATATCTCACTAGATTTCCTTTATATTTTATTTGATATTTTGCTTGATTGAGTAGCCATGATATTGTGTAAGAGATTATAAGTATGGTGACTCAGATACTAGATCATTTCATATCTCATATCATATCTTCACAAGATTCACACCCCACCCACTAGATTTTATTTCTTATTTAAATAGATATTGCTTGATTTGGTAGATATGATCTTGTAAGAGAAATCTCTACAAGTATGGTGCCAAAGATTACACAAGATCATACTTCTCACTTCAACACTCAAACTCACCCCACTCCCTCAACATCTCTCTCTCCCTCTCGGCCCTCTCTTGTGCCGCCACCACCACCACCTTGTCACCACCATCATTCCATTTTTAAGCTTAATACAAGTACTAGAAGGTGTTACATGGGGCTTGGAGTTTGAAGAACTTGAAGAACCTTCATCTTTAGCTTTCATTCACCATCTTCTTCATCATTTTCTCTAGTGATCTTCCCTAGCCTTTGAGCTAGTTGTAAGCTTCTTGTTACTAGCTTTTATTTCTTATTTTGTTAGTTAAAAAGATATATATTGTTATGTAACTTAAGAACACTAAAAGAAAATGAACAAGAATCATAAACATAAAGTTACACAAAGATGAAATATGATGAAATGTTGTTAGTATGATGTTGTTGTGAATATGTCGTTGATTCTTGGTAATGTGATGTTAATCACTATATTGAACTTGTTAAAGGATGATTAGAAACATGATTTAACAAGATTAGGAGATGATTATGTGTTTACATAAAATAATCATCTTCTAATAAAAATATGAACTTGAGAAATAAAGGTGATTTCTTGAAATATAGTAAAACAAAATGAGTTGGTGATCATGTAGATCCGAGATTTACAAAAGATTTTTCTAAACAAACCAAGTTCAAGAGTCGATTTTAAAAGATCATGACTCTTACTTGCACTTACACCATTTTTGTAAATAAAATAAGTGTAAGGACACTTTATTTACAAGAAGAGTTCAAAAGAATAATTTTTTATAAAATTTTGTTTACAAGTTGTAAACACCAAACCTTTGCAAGAATGAGATTTTTAAAAGAAGTAAACACACTTTGGAGGGTAACTAAACCCACTAAACACTTTACCAAGTTACTACGCGCTTTTGTGAAATATCAAGTTCATGATTATTAGATAAAGCATATAGTTTTTGCTCTTGGTGATGTAAAGTGTTTGTTGATGGTTATTGTGATTATTTTAAAAAGAAAATGATATGCTAAATAGCATGGACACCTACATTTACAAAGGAAACTATGGCGAAATTTTCTAAAAATTCCAACACATAGAAAATATTTTCTAACAAAGTGTTATAAGTGTATTTTTAACTATGATCTTCCGCAAAAGTCAGTGTGTGACATTAGAACAGTGTGGTACGTGATAGAAGTAATGAGTAGATAAACCGTACGTAGGATACGTGTTATGCATGCACGAGAAACTGATTGTTATCTGTACCTTATTAGGACGTGCTTGATCCCTGATTATTAGAGTAACTAATCTAACCAAGCAAACCAAGGTGAGTTCACACTCTTTCTAAGGCATGGGATTCCCGGTGGTTGGGAATGGGTTAAAGAACTAAAACGGAACCTGCATATCCTCCTTGGGTAGGATATGTACTGCCATCCTCCATGGGTAGGATGCCAATATTAATCCTGCGTATCCTCCTTGGGTAGAATACGTACATTCGTCCTCCTTGGGTAGGACAACAACCTTAAACTACTAGCCAAAACTCTATCACCTAAGTCCCTCATTTTTGTATCGAATTAATCGCGAGCGGGTCATTAGTTAATAGCGCTATTAGGTTTGACAAACCTCACACCGTGCCGGTCGGACGGGCGTGTACTAATGGATCATGGCAAACAGTCAATGATGATAGACATTGACTTAGGGCACAACTTACTTTCGTCAGTATTCAATATGGTAATGGTCTAGTGGTTCACATGGGGAAGCCCCCACTGGTTATGGTTCGGGAAAGAAGGAATTGGTTAATCATATTTTCAACTATGGGGTAACCCCCACGGGAAGTAAGCCAGCTAAAGACAAACCATGTTTTCGAAAACAACTTAAAACAAACACCCAACTGTGAACTCGCTCAACTTTGTGTTGACTCCTTGTTACATGCCTTGCAGGTCATTAGGTGCTTATGGAGCTTGCACAGGGAGGAGTGGTCGTTGTGGGACATGGACTGTCGAGTCCCATGTTAAACATTTAAACTTATGAACTTATTACTTACGTTTGGGGTTACATTTTATGCTTCCGCTGTTAACTTAAAGTTGGTTATTTTCTTTTGGACACCAATTATATTGTGGTTGGTTTTATTTACTTAACTATGATGTTCAATATGATTGGTGGCTTGATCCTGGTCATGTACGCCTCCATGCGGTGATACTCCGCTTGCGGGTTTTGGGGGTGTGACAATTACAACGTCGAATGCTGCAATACCTGGCCTTATTATCAGCAAGTTGTAGTTTGAAGGGGAGCTTATGATAATGAAAGTAAGCTCCTCTGTTCTTGACAAGTCACTATCCCTGAAACACAAGTTAAGTGTTAGCGTCCCTATGGTACCTTTTCCCATGTGAAGCTTCTGAGGGATGTGTCGGTAGCTTGTATACGTGCTTTCGTTTCGCTTCTGAGTTGGTCAAAACATCTTTGGTACATGACATTGGAAGCAGCTCCTGGATCCATGTATGCCCTGTCAAGGAGGGAACCTTCTAGCTCAACTTCCACAATGATGGGAAGCTCCAGCTTGCCATCTGGATCCGTAGGAGGGAAGCAAATGAACTATTGGTTCCAAGGTGTGGTCCTTATTCTTTTTCCTTCTTGTTTTTCTTTTGACCACACCATGTTTATACTGACTTCTTTCTTCCCCCTTCTTATCTTTAATCTCCTTCACCAGGTGAGCCATCTCCCCCGATTTGATAGCTTCCTTTATCCTCTTCATTGACTGGAAACAGTCATTGGTGTGATGCCATGTATCATTATGGAACGCACAAAACTTGCTTGTGTCTCTTTTGCTGGAAGGTTTTGAGAGGGGCCGAGGAGGTCGGAAGTTGTACTTGACTTCCTTTGTTGATAAGATTTCTTGGGGTGTTTTGGTGAGGAGAGTAAAGATGTGTTTATCTTTGTCATGATTCTTGCTTAGACGGGGAGATCTTCCTCTATCCTCGAATCTTCTTCCTTCATAGGACCTGAATGGTCGTCGATCTACGAAGGGTTATAGTCTTGACCTTTTAGACGAGGGAGGTGGCTCCCTCCAGCTTCCTTGTTCTCTCTTTCAGGAGGCTTGCTTTTCCAAAGCCTCTTCACCTTTTAAGAAGGATTCTGCCTTTTCGAAAGCTTCTTCCATCGTTTGGGGGTTGTTTTCATGGAACCTCCTTAAATGCTTCTTGGGCTTTATGGTGTAAATGAAGGCTGATACCCTCATCCTTTCAGTTTCCCCTGCACATCAATCCTTCCCTCTTGAACCTTTCTGTGAAGGCTCGAAGATCCTCATGGTCTTTCTATTGAATCTGATGCATGATGGTTGCATCCTTGGTGCATCTCTTCTGAGGGGTGAAGTTAGCTAGGAAGCTTTTGTGTAGGTCATTGAAAGTTGTTATGCTTCGGGTGGGGAGCCCACAGAATCATAACCTGGCTGGCCCAATGAGGGTTTGCATAAACATGTGACAACATTCAACATTATTCCATCATTCAACTGTAGCAGCCCCCGTGAAGACCTGGAGATGGTCTTCAGGATCTTCCAAACCATCATATGTCTTTACGTTCGATGGTATCTTGATCTTTGTCTGGAAGACATAGTTAGCTATTTCTTCGGAGAAGCTTGACAATGAGCTTGGCTTGTAAGGCATAGAGGGTATGTCAGGGTTTACCCCTACTCCGCTCGTGCTGGTGTCTGCTTGGGTACTTGGTTGGACCTGAGCTTGTGGTCAAACCTGACCAGCTTACCAGATTTGGTTTCCTGCGAGCTGTTGGGTTAGCTGAGCCAGGAGGGCAGCTACTTAGGGATACTGGGCACCGTACATGGGGAAGCTTTGCTGAAAGCTTGAAGATGGCGACAAGCTTGTAGCTATAGCTTTGCTGGCTAAGGGCAACGACCTGAGTGCTTCTTCAAAGTTTGTCTATAGATGCGGGGGAACAACTTGAGCTTGTTGGAGAAGCTGCTCAACAGTATACTCTGGGCTTCTTGGAAGGAAAAGAGGGGAACTAGTGTGGTAGCTCCCGGTCCAGAGTGATCCATCAGGCATGAGATATGGATTTGGGTCAGGACTAGGTCCCGTTCGGCTAACACTTGGAGATGTGGTGGTGCACAACGAAGGAGGCATAGAGGAGAGTGTAACTTCCGGTTCATCATAAGATAGACGTACCCTTACTCCTTTGGTTCATTCCTTTCGAACATATGTGTTCAAGAGCTCCCTTAATTGTATAAAGTTATTTCTCACTCCCTCCGGGGTTATTTCCATGGTTTCAACCAAGAAAAATACTTCACTCGGTGAAGATGGCATAGCCCATGTAGAAGGAGGTGTTTGGAACTGTTGTGCATCTTGTGTTACCGGTGCGACACGAAGTATGTCCGTGTTGGTGGAGCAGCTGCCCACTCCGAAAGTAGCTGGAGGGCTAGACGGAGGCAGGGAACTACTCGAAACTTCCTTTGGATGATGATCCTTTCCGGCCATAAGAGAAGGTAACTTAGGAACAAGGCTGGACTACCGGAAAATACTATTCTAAGTAGCGCAACCCCAGAGTGGGTGCTACTTGTTAAAGCAACAAGAGTACGATAGGGGGAAGGTCCAGGATCAGCTCCAAAAGGTAACTCCTTGGTCAGAATCTGCAATCAAAGAACACCGTTAGTCTTAACGCGAGAGGTGGCCTCCCGCTTTTGGACTCCGGCGTGAGAATCAGTGGGACGATCTTGAGAGTCTAAGCGAAATGAAAGGATAAGAGTTTTAGAGTGAGAATGAGAGAGATGGACTTACTTTGGGTTGAACAAGGGAGCCTTGTGCCAGCTGGCACCTTCTAGTCTTAGTAAGCTTATCCTCCCTTGACGTTGCTTGCAGGGTTAGCCTTGCCTCTTTAGATAAGATTCAGGTTTGTGTGTCTCGAGGACACCTTTATGTGCTTTAGGGAGAAGTCTAATTAGTTTGACTTGCTAAGTTCAAGTTCCAAGGTTGTACAGTAACTTTAGCTCCCTGTCACCAGCCGTTAGTGTATTAGCTTCTCGTCGGGAGCCTCCAACTTCCGACTTCCAACTTCTTACTTTCAGTTTATGTTTAGCATTCTTATTGTTTTCTTGCGATTGTTGTTAACCTTAGTTTTGCTGATTAGGAACTCCAAGTACTCACATCATTATAGGACATTAACCATTATGGATGACCTAAGTGGTGGACTTGATTTAAGGTAGCCAACAAGCGGAGTTAAAAAACAACCTAATTTTATTAACTTTTTTCAGTGTTTATGTAAAATTAAAATTGATTATGATATAAGCGATTGGGTCCGACTAGTAATAATTGTTGGGTTTAGAAACATTATTATTTCATATCATTGGGTTTATTGCTTCCGGGTTTAAATTAGGGCTTCTTTTTTAACTGAAACCCGATCCAAAACCAAAGTCACCCAAATCCGAAGTAGACGAAACTCGAAGAGCCTGTAGCTGAATAACCGTAAACTCAAACACGACTCTAGTTATATGGATCGGTTAACGGGTTATATAATGGGTAATCGGTTTAGCCCGAATTTCCTTTAAAACAAGTAGCAATATTTTCTAGATGTTTTAGTCTTGCAATCATAGCCTAGATTTTTTTCTTGTATTATTTGGCAATCACTATTGAATTTGTATTAATTAATTCAAGAATCATTTGTGCACCTATCATTTGACCTCATAATCCTTAATGGAACCATTGTTGATAACTGTTTAGTTTCATACATTCACTTGTTTAACAAACTATACACGTGCATTGCATTTGAATGACGATTGAAAAAACAAATACAAGAGTGGGGGTTGGGTCCAAAGCCATTAAAGTTGCTCTTCTTAACGTCAACGATTCGAGCCCAGTAAAAAACGAATTGATGTAAAAAAATATCTGTTGTTATAGAAAAAGAGAAAAAAGCCCAACAAACCCATAGAATAACAAACACCCTCTTCTTCTTCTTCTTCTAAGCCCATTTTCTTCTAACCCGTAGCATTTAACCGAAGGAAGAACCCAAACCTAGTAAAATAAGAGGAGGGCCGGTTGGAAGAACTTATTTCCCGCCATTTGTTGATGGATTGGAGGCTGAGTGGAAATGCTCTGAAGACGTTTGCTCGATCCGTGGCGTGTCTGGCACGCATCGGCAACGAGCTCACCCTCCAAGCTTCCCCTTCCCAGGTTAGGTTACCTTTATGCTAGGGTTTATGCACCCATCCACTTTTAATTGCTTGTGTTAGGAGGTAGGTAATTTAACCAATCGGTTTTATGAAATTACAGACTCACTTATTAGGTTTCATGAAATTAGAGGTCTCTCACTCATGACAAGCAAGGTTTTCTTTTTTCCCTTTGTGGGATTGATAAAGACTGCGAAGCTTCAACATGTATGTATGTATGTATAGTCAACTTAGCTGTAGCCTACTAGTCAATTTCACCAAGCTTTTACATTTTTCATATGAATCTACTACTTTGACTGAGCTTCAGGTGTTGCATTAAAGCAAAACTGTAGAGAAAGATGAGGTTAACCAATATAAGAGTGTGTAAAGAGTATTCATCATCTGTCTGTCTGTATTGAAATTAATTACCCAAGGAAGGGGTTTGGAAAATATGAGTATGCATTATTTATCTCTTTTCTTGAACCCATCTTCAACTACTGGAATGTTGATTCGGATTACATTTTTTCACCTTTAATCATAATCTAAATCTGGTAACGCCACTTAGAGAAAGAGCTTTCAACCATGATTAATGTACTTGTTTATTGGTTTTCGTTATTACCATCTTATTATTCTGAATTATCTAACAGTTATCTTGTGTCTCAGTTAGCTTTGCACACCCTCAACTCTTCAAGGTCTGCGTATCAGTCTATCATACTAAAGCCTTCTTTCTTTGATACGTATACCGTTACTGGAGCCCAAGTGCAGTGCAGCGTGCTTTTAAAGGTATACTTATACATCTATGATACAATGTGCACTGTATAATGTATGTTGAAACAGGAAGTTTGACCCCACTAAATTGTGTGCAGGCCATTTGTTCTGTTCTTAGGACACCATTAACAAGTATCGATCATTTAAATGTGAGATTGCCTGATCCCGATGCATCGAAAGTGCAGTGGACTTTGGACTGCTTCAATGGTGAACCTTTCTTTTTTTTTTTCTCTCTCTCTCTCCATATTCTGATAATAATTTGTGTAATTGTTTTTTTTTTTTAATTATGAAGGGAATGATTATGAATTGTTCAGGTATGAAAAAATCATATTGGATTACATGCAATGTTGAAGCAGACGTACAGCAGCTCTCTCTTGATAGAAGAAGGCTCCCAAGCAGCTTTGTAGTGAGACCGCGTGATCTCAACAGATTGCTTTCTAATTTTCAGTCAACTCTTCAGGAAATAACTGTCATAGCAACAGAGCCCACATCTGATGATGAGGTTGGAGGCAAAGCTGTTGAACTTAGAAGTTATATAGACCCTGCCAAAGGTAACTTACCCTACAAGGTCCTTTCTTATTAGCTATTTCATACAAGTGTCAAAATGGGCGGGTTGGGTAATGGGCGACTTCTTTTTATGCTACGTGTAACCCAAACTGCTCTTTTTTTTTTTGTAGAAAATGATTCATCTTTACACACTCAGTTGTGGATAGATCCTTGTGAAGAGTTTGTGCAGTATAAGCACACCGGAGACCCCGTAGATGTAACCTTTGGTGTGAAGGAATTGAAGGTACTATAAGATATACTTCTACTTTCTTCATCTGTATTTGTTTCTTAAGGCTAATAATTTGTACATGAGTAGATATATATACACGTGTGGCTATTTTAATTAATTTACTTATTAATGGGTCAATTAGGGATATAGTTATCCTAATTGGTTAATCTAAATATGTTAGCTGGATAGGAAATGGCATGAAAATCTCGGAAAGTGTAATTTGAATGCACAAAAACCCTTATTACAGATTTTACTCGTCATGAACTTTTGAAATTTAGTTTAAAATTTATTTTTTTTTTCTTTGATTCTGTTTGCTATTTATAAAAAAAATTGATTTAAAATTCTTGTATTATAGTATTGTGCTTAGTCGCATCTACTTATTTATACATCATGCATTTATTTTTATTAGAGGTTCACTTATATGGAATCCTTTGACAGGCATTTCTTTCATTTTGTGAGGGATGTGAAGTCGACATACACTTGTATTTTGAGAAAGCTGGCGAGTAAGGAAGCTTCCACTGAAGTCTTCTTATCTAAGTGGTTTACTTTATAATACAGACCATCTAAAGTTGAAACTAAGTATAATATGATATATAAATGACAGGCACTAGTTGACATGTGATGTCCGTTTCTTATTTTTTCTTTCAGGCCTATACTGATGGCACCAAAGTTTGTGGATGATGCTTCTGTTTCAAACTTTGATGCCACTTTGGTACTTGCAACCATGCTGGTGTCTCAGCTCCATGGCACAACAACTTCATCGGAACCTGTACCTGCAGCTGCACCGCCAAAAGATAATGTTTCTGAGCATCCTTCCGATCACACTAGAATTTGGTCAGATCTTTCAGGTTTGCGGCTTTTCTCTTTACTAAATTTGTCACCAATCAATATATGATTTTGACAACATATTTTAACGTAACAAAAAAAATATATATATATATATAACAGCAAGTGCCACTAAAAGTGCAAATAGAGCTAGTGCTCGTGTACACGGGGAAAGAGAACTGAATACAAATGATCATGGAGATATTCAGAGGATTAGCACAATGCACATCTCTAAAGATGGGCCAGATGGAAGAAATTTCACCACCAACGCGTATCCTAAAATGCTATGCTTGCTTGCTTGCTTAATGCTGGTAGATTTACTTATAAATGGGGTGATTTTGTTTGTTTTCATCTCAAGTAGATCAAAAATTTTTAAAAAGGTCAAACCTACTTGAAGTCCTCCCAAGTTAATTTTCTTTTATTTTTCTTTTTGGAAAAGCAAGGCTTATTTTTAATGCATGCGACTTGGTAAATCATTTTATTCATAAATATAGAGTACTATTCTAGTGATATTCTGTTTTTTTTTTTTTTTTTGAAAGGAGTGATATTCTGTTTGTAATCACTATTCATTCGTAAGGTATATTTTAAATAATGAACATAGGTCAACAAAAACTGACCAAGCCCATCTTGCTACCTTGAGTTATCACAAGGTAACCGGTTAACCCTTGTGCCTTTTAAATGTGGTTACACGGGTTTTACTTGACTCGATATTAGCTCCAACCCAACGCAAACAGAGCATGAACATGTGGATGAAGCTCGCGGTTAGTCTTAGTCATGGATTGAATTTTTCAGCATATCAATTTACAGCAGCTAATGCTAATTAATTATTTATTTTTATGTGCAGATAGGAGGGCTGAAATCAATGATCATGGCGTTGTCTCACAACACCATCTCAGTAACTGGGTTGATGATGATGATGATGATAACGACGAAGGGGATGATTCAGAACCATATATCCAGGCAACACCACCATATTGTGAGTGAACCGTGTGATGAAATCTTTGTCATTTGTTGTTGCAAGTGCCACACTTGTTTTTCGAATGGTCTGAACAAATGTAAACATGTAACTACTATGATGTTATGGTGTACATGTTTTCCAACCAAGGCATATCATCGAATCGCTTTCTTTCCTTACGTTCTGGTAGTTGTTGAGTAAATTACAAAAATGGTCATTTATGCTTATATCAGATTGCAAACGCTGTCATTTATCTTTAAAAATTACAAAAAGAGTTAAATGCTTGGTTGCACCCAGTGGTTTGCAAAAATTACAGACTTGGTTCCAGTGGTTTACTAATTACATTCGTGGTACTAAAACCTGTCAAAAATGAACTCGTTTGGTCCTCTGCCCTAACATCAGTTAGATTTCTTAGTTAACACACCCCATGTGCATGTCACATGAGGGTAATCTTATGTGAATTTACTTATTTACCCATGAAGATAAAAAGAGAATATAAATTATTATATAAAAATCTTTTTGGGTCCACTGTACTCTCTCTCAAAAGACTTTCTTTCTCCTCTCCCCCTTTTCTCTTTGTTCCAGCCATCACCCACCTTCACCTACTACCACCATCATTATCACCGCCACCACTGCCATAAGCACCATCCACCACCACAGCAAAAGCCACATCCACTTTTCAACAAAACCAACACCACACTTTCACATCAATCCTGCACCGGAATCAGATCCAGATGATGTAAATCCAAACGCATTGATGTCAGATCTCAAATCGGCGACGGAACAAACCCTAGATAACGCCGACGTAAATCCAAACACATTGACGTCGGATCTCAAATCAGCGACGGAACAAGCCCTAGATAACGTCGTTGTGACCTCCGGCGAGGTATCTTCGATCGCTGAACTCTCGAGTGTTATGCAACAAAGCGGATGCATCTCCGTCACTCGCATTTTACCGATCAAATCACCATCTGCACATCGAACAATCAAATCGGAACAATTAATAATCAAATCTGAACAATCACAAAATCGGAAACTAATAACTGAATCAACTGATTCGTGAATCAACGATTAATCGATTAAACGTAGGGGTGAGCAAAGTAGGTTAACCGACCTGACCCGGTACCCGAAAAACCAATATTAAGCTACCCGAATTAAAACCCTATGTATAGGTCTCGGTTCCGGTTCTATATAAGGTCGGGTATATCGGTCCTAGGGTTCAAGACCGACCCGACCAAAACAATTCAATGGAATCCAGCGGCAACAATATACAAGGTGTTATTCTGGTATGTTTGTGAAGGCTGTGAAGACAATGAAGAATTCAAGAATCATGAGCATTCACTTTCATTTCAGGTTTAAACATTTCAATCCTAGTATCTATTTCAATCAAATGTTATTTTCTTGATCTAGTATAACATGTTTGTTTTATTAGTTGATTCCATGATGTTTGTTTTAATTACTGAAAGTCTTGATACGAATTTGCAATTTCTTGACCATCATGGGGGTGTTTATACTTCAATCTAAGGTCTATTAAACCTTATTAATACCTATGCACACCAAGTGTTCGATATAATGTCCGAGTGAAAGGGGTGATGAAAACATGATACGAAAAGCTGTTTTTGATGAATTTCGTTGCTAAACATAGAATAAATAAACCTTGTAACCCAAAATTCATAACTTAAACATCCAAAAATTCAAAAAGTATTAAGAACTTCAAACATAATCCAAAACAAATGTAAGAAATCCAAACGAAATCCAACAAATCCAAAGCAAACGAACTGAAACCGATACTACTTTAACTCCTTTCTCCTTTTTCCGTATCCATCTCCAGCCATCCGTTAATCGACATCGATATTCATGTGATCCGGTTCCACTTTATCATAAATTTCTACATGAAAAAAATATATATAACGATAAATACAACGTAAACAACAAACTAAGGATGTGTATCGGTGTATGTCAAAATTACCTTTTCCAATGTCATCGAACTCTGCCGAATCTTCGATGTAGATTTTCTTTTTAATTGAAGCACGAATCCAATCCTCTGTACAAATTAATGCCTCGACAATCGGAGTTGATAAAGAAGTTCGATAAGTATCGAAAACTCTTCCGCTTGTACTAAACGCCTCCTCAGAAGCAACACTGGATACTGGGATAGCCAATATGTCTATAGTGATAGGAAGAAAATATAATTAACACTATCGTATTATTATAAGTAATAAAAATAAACTACTAATTAGTAAACATACCTTCCGCCATTTTCGCTAATACAGGGTATTTTGAAGATGCAGCCTTCCACCAACCCAGAATATCAAATCCCTTGTAATGGGCCTCCTCTCCGTCGTCTAGGTACCTCTCAAGTTCTGACTTGGTGTATGTGTATTTGTATGTGCAGTCTTATGCGGACATAAATATTGTTGTACGTGCAGTCGTATGCGGACATAAATATGTGTAGGGTGCAGTGGATTAATCCTGTTTTGAACCATCTAAGTATAAAGAACAATAAGAAGACATGATAAAATCGTAAAAAAAAGTGATGTTAACAATTGTGATCTGCATGCAATGACGACGTGTTAACAATTGTGGATTAATATATGTCTTGTTTATAGGTCCACCTCGGTTTTATTCACGTACATACCCGGAACCGACCCAAGACTGATTTAATAAGGAAACATGGAACCGAACTGTGTACCTAATAGCTTAGGTCCGGGTCAGTATCGGTTTTTTTAGGGTCGGTTCTCGGTTAATTTCGGTCCGACCCTATTTTTGCTCACCCCTAATTAAACGCACAAATTTCTGAATAATGAAGATGAATTTGAAGAATCTGATTGAGATACGTATTGAGATGATGAATCGATTGTGTTGTGGAAATGATTTGTGTAGCTGATGAATGCATGTGGATGAAAGCCATTGAAGAAGAGTTTGGTGGAAGGATTGATGTGAATGTGTGGTGGTGGTTTTGTAGACAAGTGGATGTGGCTTTTACTGTGGTGGTGGGTAGTTGTAAGTGGTTGTGAGTGAAAAAGAGAGAAAATGTTACTGTTCATCTGTAAATTTTGGGGAGACACTATTCACCATTTATAATTTTTTAATATAATTCGAAAGTGATTGTGAGTGGAAGAGAGAGAAAATGTAACGAAAAAGGTATTAAAAAGTATTATTTTATTGAAAAGAAGAGGGAAAAGATAGTTATTTTTAGTGTAATACAGTGTAAAAAATGGAGAGTTGGATGTAAATGCTCTTACGTTATGTCCTTTACCTTAAACCTAGTTTATTTTCATGGTTAAATCTCACTAAATGGACCCCAAGGGCAAATTACACTTTTTACCAATTTATTTATTTAAAACATATTAATTTTAATAATCAAAAAAATTAATTCTACTTTTTTTGGGCTACAAAGTCCAACATATTTAATTTTCATTCCAATAACTAGGGCAAATTACATAAGGAAAGCAGGTAGACGAGCAACAAACTACGGCGTCATCCCCTTCTGAATACAAAATCCACCCCCCACATCCCCCCCACACACACCACCATTACCTCTTGCCACCTAGGGGCGGACCCATGGCCGGCCCTGAAGGTGGGCGGGGAGGATCACCGGCCAGGGCCCGATATTTCGAAGGGCACATTATTTTTAAAAAAATCCGATATTTAAATGTAAAAAAATAAAATAATAGGGTATACCCATATAAACACCAACATAGGCCTACTTACAAAACTATTTTTATAGTTTAGATTAGTTATTAGCCCATTGTCATTGGTTTAGACCGCCTAATACCCGATTTATTTAAGGCCTAAGAGCACATTTTTTCGAGTTCGAACAGGGTATACGAATTCTCGGGATCGGACCTGGGCGGACCTACCCACAATGGTGGGTGGCCGCACCCCTTGAAAAAAAAATTTAAGTGTTAATTTTCGTCGACAATCCCAACCGCACCGCTTGGTTTTTTTCAACCGCGCCCCTTGAAAATTTTCAATCACCCTCCTCAGAAAAATATTATGAATTTATAAAAAAAATTAAACACTAATTATTATGAATATATAAGTATATAACACAATTTGTATAATTATTCTTTAACCACTTATTCACTTTACTTAACCAAATCTACAATATAATTTTATTAGGGGTTTTCTAATAGCACACCCCCTGTCTATCTACACACTTTTTCAATTCAATACGCATCGTATAGGCCTATACGATGCGTATTGAATTAAAGTAAAAAAATGGCAGACTGACAGGTGCAGGTTATGTCTGACGGCGGGCTTGATACGCATCGTATAGGCCTATACGGTGCGTATCAGGCCACTGTTTTTTTGAATTTTCTTTTTGTTGTGTTGTGTCGAATGCGAACCCAAGAAACGAAAGGGATTTCGAGCAGTTGGTCATCTTTCCAAGCTTTTACACTCGAATATGTGGTTCCTAATTTGCGGAACATAATCCCAGATTGTCTAAAGAAGCGCTTTTATCATGTGTCATATTAGATGTGTTATGGTGAGATTTTTAAAGTTTGCACAGTGGGAGAAAAGACCAGCACCTCTATCAGTATTGTCTTTTAAATTCGCATAAACATATATTTGTTTCATAACCTCCTCCTATAAATCAACCACAACTCACCCGAGATCAACCTCTGGATCACACATGATAAAAGCGCTTCTTTAGACAATCTGGGATTATGTTCCGCTTCTTCAAGATTTACGACTGATGTCCAAGTTTGATCACATTTGACTTCATCTGCGGCAGTCCAATGACTTTCTTGGTTCAATAATCCGACAATAGGGCACACGGATCTTATGCCCACCTGAGACCGACCTCTGGATCACACATGATAAAAGCGCTTCTTTAGACAATCTGGGATTATGTTCTGTTTCTTCAAGATTTACGTCTGATGTCCAAGTTTGATCACATTTGACTTCATCTGCAGCAGTCCAATGACTTCCTTGGTTCAATAATCCGACAATAGGGCCCACGGATCTTATGCCCACCCGAGACCGACATCTGGATCACACATGATAAAAGCGCTTCTTTAGACAATCTGGGATTATGTTCCGTTTCTTCAAGATTTACGCCTGATGTCCAAGTTTGATCACATTTGACTTCATCTGCGGCAGTCCAATGACTTCCTTGGTTCAATAATCCGACAATAGGGCCCACGGATCTTATGCCCACCCGAGACAAACCTCTGGATCACACATGATAAAAGCGCTTCTTTAGACAATCTGGGATTATGTTCCGTTTCTTCAAGATTTACGTCTGATGTCCAAGTTTGATCACATTTGACTTCATCTACGGTAGTCCGATGACTTTCTTGGTTCAATAATCCGACAATAGGTCCCACGGATCTTATGCCCACCCGAGACCGACCTCTGGATCACACATGATAAAAGCGCTTCTTTAGACAATCTGGGATTATGTTCCGTTTCTTCAATATTTACGTCTGATGTCCAAGTTTGATCACATTTAACTTCATCTGCGGCAGTACAATCACCCTGTGAGCATTGGAAGCCCGACAAACAGCCTTGCAATTACATCTTCAATCGAAACCGCATTATTAATTATAATGAAGCAATGAAGATTGAATGTGCAAAACCGCAACCGTTTTTTACTACGGAAACGGTAGCTATAGGAAATACAAACCTGAAACGAACCATGATGTGGAAAAAGTAGTTCAACTAAATAAACTAAAATTACCCTAAATTACGACTCAAGTAATAAAAATCTAGACTCTCTAACCTGACTAAACTACTCACCGGCAAGTGAACCGGTCGACTCTAGCACAGAAAAGTAAGTCCGGATGTCGAACCCACAAGGACTCTAATGAATTACGTTAACGACTCTATTTAGACTAGACACTGACACGACTTAATAATTATTGTGTTTTAAGGGGGGTTTTACTAAAATCCTAAAATTGCAAAAAAAATGAAATTAAGCTAAGACACGAACGAAGACTAAGGTTTGATTCAAATGAGATTAACGACTACCTAGACTCGAGTCCAGTTTGACTATGAATGGACTTCTAACGGTATTATTGTTGTATGGAGCCGGGATCGTAAAATACTAAACCTTAAGGTATTTCTATGCTAAAACTTCCCGACCCTTCTCAGGAAGAAACCTAGGAAACCCTACAAGGCTGTTGCGAATACCGACTATTAGATTTCCTCTCAGTCCTCTAACGACTCTAAAAGTGCCCTAATACGACTATCTACCTCTCAGCGCGACAATCTAAGGCAATTCTAGGTTCTAACTTGGTTTACTAGACACAAATGCAATTAGGGAACTAGAACCGACTTCTCTCAAAATCTATCTTAGCTATATATTGCAATGGGACCTAATAACTAACTCGAGCCTCTCAGCGACAAGTTAAGCAGAATATTTAATTCTAATTGTATTTTAATTACTGTTTCTAAGGCTATCGACCGCTTTACCCAAAGATCACCCGAACCCGCAAGGATGCAAATAATCAACAGAGATCTATTATGTGAAAGACATTCACCAAAATCTATGTGAAACAGTAAATAATCAACAATCAAAAGTAAATACGCACACGCACCAAATCAGAAATTCTAGAACACTTTACTTTCAGAAATCAATCCATAATCAAATAATAACAACCGTTAAAAGATCCAAACTTTAATCAAACCATCATCTTGTCTAGGTAGTATCTAGGGTTTAGCCAAGAAACATGTTGTCTATAGCAAACAAATCAAGTTCAAAACAAGAATTCATCGGAAAATATTGCAAACACGAAATTAAAGAAAACCGGGAGATAAAACCCGAACAATCTTCACTTCCACGCTCCAAGCTTCAACCGGATGATTCCCGCAAGCTAAAACTCTCTGAAAAACTCAAAATCTGCTCTCCAAAGTCGCCTTGGGTTTCTTGGTTCGTAAGATATTTTTAATGATCATTAACTCATGATTAAATAGTAAACCCTAGCCAATAAACAACAAATTTCGATCCATCAACCCGTCGCGTAGCACGACGGGTCTTCCCTTTGTGCTGGCGCTACGCGAGTGACACAAGATCCAGATTTTTTTGTTGATTGTTGGTGGCATAGTGCGAGTGACTAACCTCCTACCCATGGCGCTACGCGAGTGACCGATTTTCACAGAATGTTGCTTAAAACTTCCAGCTCCAACTTCCAAATTCTCTAAAATAATTCTAACACTTATTTCAAATGGTTCCAGGACTTGATGTTTAGCGCTTTAGCTCGTTTCCACTCAATTTTCAGCCAATGAATGTATCAAGACCTGGAAAACCAAACTTTGATCAATAGTACGTAAATCTAAATAAAACTAAACTATAAATAACGATAAAATATACAAAATATACACGAATAAAGGATGTATTTTGCAATACATCAAACCACAATGGACTCAGACTCATACTACCCTTGTCGTTCCGTATTTTCACCTTTTCTAATTCTCGAAGAATCTCGTAACGTATGACACATGATAAAAGGGGAAATCTAATGGAACACTTGATTGAGAGAAACTTCTTCGAGCTAACCGCCGATATCTCATCCTTCTGTTGTTCAGTACTTCCGAGACGATTCAAGGGTTTTTAGTTATTTCTGTCGATTCAGTACTTCAACGTATTTTAGTTGGTTTCGAATATACCCAAAGAGATCTGAACCAACCGAAATCCACTTCCGAGACGATTCAAGTGAGTCCTATGAAGCAAGTGTCGGTCTATTAAATTGAGAGGAAACATTGCATGCCTTGAACGAGTCTAGAACACTCGTAATCCTCAACCGGCTTTGAAACCAGACGGAATCTACGAAGAAACTGTTCGATTTCACGGTGAGTGGAGAAATTAGCGATGGAGAAACTGTTTGAATTTGTGGATTTCGGTTGGTTCAGAAACTTAACAAGAGAAGCAACTAAAAAAGCGGTGAACGGTATTTAACGTACACACCGCATTCAAAGATCCTTACATTAGACACAATTTGTTGTAATTTGTAGATCAACAAAAATAACTGAAATAGTTCTCTTTAATCTATTAGAACGATCCTTGGTTTGAGAACATGATTCTGTTGTTCAGTACCAACAGAATGCATACACAAATAGTTCTAGTGGACGAAGCAAATGAAACCGGAGCTGTTATCTTGGTTGTTCAGTACTTTCGTGCTAAATACAATGTTCATCTTCGTTATCCTTTGCTTTCTGCAATTCAAGCAGGCACGGATGCTAAACGTACTGTTATTACATCCGAGACGATTCAAGTGAGTCCTATGAAGCAAGTGTCGGTCTATTCAATTGAGAGGAATCATTGCATTACATCTTTGTTGAAAACAAGTGGTTGTAATGATGGAACCCTTGATTTGAAAAAACATTTTTGAGCAATTTATATTTCAATACGCATCGTATAGGCCTATACGATGCGTATTAATCGATGATTATACTGAAATACCCCTGGTTTTCTGATAAATTCAGGGGTATTTTTGAGAAAATTTAAAGTTTAATATGAATCGTATAGGCGTATACGATTCATATTAAGCTGATATACGATACAACATAGGCCTATACGATCGTATATGGCATTATTTCAAATTTAGTGTTATTGTGTTTCCCTCGGTTCGACGCGTATACGTCTCGTTTTTTGCCGAACTTTCGCATATTTTGTCGTTTTATTACGTATACCTTCAACATAAGTCGTTTCGGTGTCGTTCGGTTGCGTGCGAATATCTTATTCTATGATTACGTACAGTTTTGTTTGAAATCCACTTGTACTCCATAGTGCCGTATTATATGTATACGTGTGTGGAAATATCGTTAGTCGCGTACTTTGACGTATTTTTGCGTATTTTTGACATATTCTAACATATTGTTGCGTATTTAATAGTATTTTTGACGTATTTTAGCGTATTTTAGCTTATTTTAACGTATTTTAGGGCATTTTTATGTATTTTAGCGTATTTTAGAGTATTTTAGCGTATTTTAACGTATATTAACGTATTTTAGTGTATTTTAACGTATTTTAACGTATTTTAATGTATTTTAGCGTATTTTAACGTATTTTAGGGTATTTTAGCGTATTTTAACGTATTGTAACCTATTTTAGCGTATTTTAACATATTATAACGTATTTTAGACAACAACAGATAATGAACGGATTGTTGGACTTCTTGTTCCTAACGTACGCCTCAATTCATCTTTTTTACTCTTTTCTTCGAGACAAATAGTACCGCAACCGTTTTTTACTACGAAAACGGTGGCTATGCGAAATACAAACCGCAATCGTTTGTGACTATGGGAAACTCAAGTTTTCTTTTTTGAGCTTGATGGATGCCCGTTATCTCAATTGAGGCGTGCATTGTTTAAATCTGAATATAACTAGATGTTACGTGTAACTTCATTAAACCAAGAACAAAGCCTAATTTCAAAACACATGTGTTCGTATCAGCATTGTTTATCACCCTGTGTGAGCATTGGAAACCCGATAAACAGCCTTAACAACTGTGACAGCTTATCTATTTGTGTGTCACATCCATCTTGTTATAGCAATCGATATCATTAACTACCGAAACAATGCATACACAAATAAGTTCTAGTGGACGAAGCAAAGAGACCGTTATTACATCCGAGACGATTCCTGTGAGTCCTAGAACACTCGTAATCCTCAACCGGTTTTGAAAGCGGGAAGAATCTACGAAGAAACTGTTCGATTTCACAGTGAGTTTGTGGATTTGTTCTCGAAATTGAAGGAAAGGAGTAAAAAAGATGAATTAAGGCATGCATTGTTTAAATCTGAATCAGTTGTTAGGGTTTCGTTTCTTCACGCTCTAACTAAACTCTTGAATCCCAATGCTTCTCTAAAAATATTCATTGCACATTCAATATTCATTGTCCACTAGAACTATTTGTGTATGTGATGTGCGTGAAGTGTGTTATATTTTTAGATATATATTTAAGCCCTTTTTTACACTTTTAGCCAAGTTTTAAATTTATAAAACACGATATTCACTAACACTAAACACACATATGGGCAAGTGCACCCATCGTGGACGTAGTATAGTGTTGGTAAGATACCGAGGTCGTCCAAGGACACAAGAGCTTTTAATACCGGTTTATCCTCAACGTCTAATCAAATCAAAAGGTTAGAAAAATGTTTTAAACTAAGAAAATAAAAAAAAAACTAACTAAATGCTGAAAATAAAAATAAAATAAAAAACAGATAGACAAGATGAATCACTTGGATCCGACACGTGTATTAGTATAACCTTTGATTATTTTCGCACTTTTGCACTTGTTTAAGAGATTATCTTAGTTATTGTAGTAGGCCCCTCTTTTGAAGGCGACGTTACCCTCAACCCAGTAGTTTGAGTCAGCAAGGATACAATCCTAAAGGGTCGGATTATTGAAAGATAATGAATTAAGTTATTAATGCAAATTGTGGTAGGCCCCGCTTCTGGCGGTGACGTTACCCTCGGCTAAGTAGTCTGAGTCAGCATGGATACAGTCCTAAATAACCGGGTTATAGTATTAATAGTAGTTAACTTATGAGGGGGTCAAAGAGTTTGGATCCCCGCCATCCAATACCTATGGGCATTGAAGGAGATCCTACTAAATTTGACCCAGGTCCCAAGCAGGACCTCTAAACGCTGAACAAGGGCAAGACCCTTACCAAACCGTTCCCTTAACCCCCGACCAGGTAGCCAACATACCTCCATATAGACCGTGGAGATATGAATGGTGAAAATATTTTATTTTATATAGACAGTAAAATAATGCCAAGACACCACGGACAAACGATAAGGAAAGATCACCTTCAACATAAGTAACTAGTTATTAAAGTCATTAATACAAAACCAAATAAAAAGTGCAAAAGATTAAAAATAAAAAGTATTATACTAAACACTTGTCTTCGCCAAGTGATGTAAGAGACTTAGGCAAACATGGCCTTGATTGTCAAGAACTCTTACGATCAATCTTGGATCCCGAGACGACTCACACACTCTACGATGGACAATGGATGATGGTGGTGGATGATGGTGTTATGGTGGTGGTGGGTGGTGGATGAAGTGTGAGAGAGGTGGTGTGCCAAAGGATGAGAGAGAATGAAGCCAACCTCCTCTATTTATAGGCTGAACAGAAGGCTGGACACGGCCCCGTGTCCGCTGGACACGGCCCCGTGCCCGTCTGACATCCTCTCACTTCATTAATTGTAATTGCGAATTACAATTAATGCGCCTGCTGTACTTTCACCACGCCCCCGTGCTCGCTGGACACGGCCCCGTGGTGGGCAATGGAAGCTTCTACTGGTTTGTCTTTTCTGCTGCTTCCTGGGCACGCCCCCGTGTTCGCTGGACACGGGGCGTGTTCAGACTCTGTTTCTTCTCCTTTGCCTTGGGAGATGCCGTTGAGGGTCCGGGCAGTCCACTTTTGTTCCTTTTCTTGTATTTATGGTAGAATTAGCTGTCTTTTTGCTTCTTTTGTGATTTTGAGCTCATTTCATCCTGAAAATACAAAAGGAAGACAAAAACACTCTTTTTCCAACATTAGTACTTAAAAAGGGTTAGTTTTATGCCTTAATTGATGTGATTTATATGTTGCATTTTACACACATCAAATACCCCCACACTTGAACTTTTTCTTGTCCTCAAGCAAAACTCTTTAAATGTGGCTTACACTCCCAAATGGAATAGGTAGAAGAGAAGTTTTTTTTTTTTTTTTTTTTTTTTTTTTTTAGCTTGTCCTAGAGTGTCGGGAATCCAAGGTTTTTATAGGTTTTATTTTTATTTATTTACAATCCTATTCGTTATGATTTATTTTGAACTTTTCATAAGATGAATTACTTATTTGGGCATAGCATGCCTTATTAAAATTCCATATATATACAAGTTCACATACCTCACGGGAGATCACTCAACACTCGGCCGAAGGTGTATATTTTAGTGAATCACTCGAGAGCGGCACGGAACTTACGTCTTCCATAGGCTTGCCAAGCAATCAATCCTCCTCCTTTTTAACTTTTTACCTTTGTAAATATCAAGAGGACTTTTGGGGTGAAGGCTTGGGTTTAAAGGTGGGTGGTTGGTTAGTGGTTAGTAAAAAGGGCGAAAATCGTAACAAGCGTCGGTTTTCGTGAAGTACCTTGTTTTTAGTGACTTTTTATTTTGAAGTATTTCTCCAAACAAGCTTTTGTAGCTTTTGTTTGTTTTTGATTTCATCATCATCAAATTTTTTTTTTTAAACGTCACATAAAAAGGTGAGTTTACGAAAAAGCGGACTTGTTACTAAAATAAAATAAAAAAAATAAAAAGGTTTTTGGTGGGTAAAAAGGGTTTTTGGGGTAATGAAATGAAAGGTTTAGGCTCAAAGGGGCTATCTAGGGGGATTTTTGGGTAGGTAAAAAAAAAAAAGAAAAATAATGGTTTTGAAAGAAAAATGGTTAGTCCTAATGCCTCCATCATTTACTTACTTGGGTTTAAGTTGGTAAGGACCGGGAATGTATCGTCGTGGCAAGTTCTAGATTTGTAAAGACCGAGCGGCTATTCTCACAAGAAACGAAAAATGAGCATTTAATCTATATATGTGTATTTTTATGCTCAATAAAGGCTCAAAACTCACTTTTGTGAGAATGGGTTTTTAATGTGACCAAGCATATATAATCGAATTTTTAACTAGACTTGTTATACCGTTTCATAATTTTCTTATGTTGGTTCTTTTTTTATCACGACGCTATCGGTTGTAAACTTGTAAAAATATAACCTTTTTAGAACTTGTTATTCCCAACTTAAACTAAGACAAGTAAATAAAAAAAAATGAAGAAGTTTTTGAAAAAATTTGGGGTGTTTAGCGGTTCCAATAGAGTTTTGTGTAAGGCTTGTGTTTAGGATTTTGCAAAATTTCAAGGTTTTAGCATCCCCCCCACACTTAAATTACACATTGTCCTCAATGTGTCCAAAAATAATGTTTTTGGTTGATTAGAATGTGTAAAAGTGGATTTAAAAGCAAAGGTTTATGTTACTGGCAGGCTGGACACGGCCCCGTGCCCATTGGACACGACCCCGTGGTGAACTGCCAGTAACGATAACTTACAGAAGGTGAACACGGGGGCGTGTCGGCTGGACACGACCTTGTGTCTGGCAAAAAAAATTGCAGGTCAGTAGCCAAACAGCAGATCTGGGAGATGAACACGGGGGCGTGTCGGCTGGACACGTCCCCGTGTGGACAGTCTGTTAGCCTGAAAAATAGGTTTTGTCTCCCGGTTTCTCCATCATGGGGCTGCAAGTGCTAATGTTTAGCACTCTAACCCTTGCATTGCACCTATTTAAACACTAAATACCAACCAAACAAGCACAAACCATCCTAAATTACCATCGTCAAGCATCATCCAAACATAAAGTAAAAAATAAAACAAAGATAAAAAGTAGTTAGAGAAAGTAAATTGTTCGACAAATGGCACGCAGGCCATGAATTGTTTGATAGATAGAAGGGCACTTAAACCTGTGGGCTCATCACCAACCAGCCCCTTGTTCCTCCAAGCCTCCTACTCCATGTCTTCATCACTACCATCACCTCCACCCCCGTGCCTCGCCATGTACTCCCGGATGCTACCGATATCATCTTGTATATCGTTAATGTTGCGTTCGATAGCTCCAACCCGGAGGTGTGTGTTGTTGGCGAGATTGTAGGTGTTCCTTGTGCACATGAGGTTTTCCTGCAAAAGATCATGTAAACTTTGAAAGTTAGGAAAACCACCTCCTTGAGAGGAGGATTGGCCCGCATCGCCTTGGGGTGGGTACTGAAAATGGGGAGGTGGTGCATGAAGAACTAGAGCCTCCTGCGGGTTCCATGCGTAGCCTTGCGTCCTTTGAAAGCTCACCGTCCCGTCCTCCGCTTCATAAAGCAAGTTCATGGCTCGGCAAATGTGGTAATCAACCCGTCCTGACCATGGACTCCTTTCGAAGGACCTTGGGATATTCGTGAAGTGCTTGAAAAGACGGTACACCCATCCTCCGAAAAAGATTGGTGTAGGAGCATGAGCAAGGCGGTTCAAGTGCATGTTTCGCAGTAGGAGGTAAGGAACATCGAGAGGCTTCTGGTTGTGGATGCAGTGAAGGACAACCAAATCTTTCAACCCAACAACGCCACTACTGTCATGGCGTTGGTTCAGCGAGTACGTGAGGAGCCTGTGGATGTAGCGGTATAACGGGTCCCTCAGTTTGGTGCTTTTGGTGCTGCTTGGGTTGTAGATTCCTTCACCTATTTGAGCCCATGCGGCTTGGCGTTCAGTTGCATCCAAGTCTCGTAATCCTCCTGTATTCTCTTCATTCCCCGCTTCCTCTTCACTATATAGCCCAATGATGGCTCCAAACTGTGCCATGGAGGTTCTAAATGTGGTCCCTCCACATCGAAACTCGACCGCCTCATGGTCAAACGGTTCGCGCCTCGAGTTGAAAATGAAGGTGCTGTAGAACTCCATCGTGCATTGATGCACCGACCGTAGTCGGGTGGTCAATGCGACATGCAGTGGACCCCTCACAATGTTGTTGAAGCGGTCAAGTTGGTTCACCATGGTTAGCAAATCAGTACACGCCCGCCTTGGGTACTCTTCCGGTCTTGTTTGTAGAACCTCGTACCGTGCCCTAGCGTCCAGTTCATTTGCGTTAAACCTTGTGAATTTCGACATCTGAAAAGAATACATAAAAAGTTAGTACGAAACAAGGAAAATCAGAGTGAAACTGCAAACAGCGGGCTGGACACGGCCCCGTGTTCAGCGGACACGACCCCGTGTCCAGGCGTCTGTAACCCAAAAATTCCATTTTTCGCCCCGGTTTCGAAAACCTGAAAATTTTTAGCCCAACAGTGGCGGTTTCCCCCGAAAATGAAACCCTAAGTGTCATTTTTCCCAAAACAAACCGTTTACCCTTTCAATTTCGTGTTTTTCAGTTCAAGAACAAGGGTTTGGGGTTTTATTTGGAAATCGGACAAATCTATCAACAATACATGCCTAGTTACTTTCTACTACTCTAATCTAAACTACTACTAACAAATTTCATCAAAAATTTTGAGTTCGATCCGGATGAACATGAAGAACCCTAGATTTTTCCCAAATTTTTGATGTTTTAACTACATGCAAGTAACTAATCTAACTACTAATGAAGATAGAATCATACCTTGACGTTGTTAGATTCGGTGGTGACGTTGAAAAACTGCAGAAAATCGCCTTAAACCAGAGAGTTTTCGGCTAAACGGGGCGTGTGGAATGGTGTAACTGATAGGAAAAGAGGGTTTTATCCCGACAGTTGCCTCGACACGGCCCCGTGTCCAGCGGACACGGCCCCGTGCCGGGCAAGGTTTTTGAAATATATATATATATATATATATATATATATATATATATATATATATATATATATATATATATATATATATATATATATATTTTATGTGCTCGTGTGCATGCCCCTTATTTCCGAAAAATGGTTAGACGATTTACCGGTTTTTAAACGTACACTTACCTGTAACATGTCGGGTACGAGTTTATTCGTTAACCGTCTGAAGTGAGATCTCCTCTTCCTCATCCTCAATGGATCCTCGGTAGAGTTTCAGCCGTTGGCCATTGACTTTAAATGGTGTCCCATTTCGAGTTTTAATTTCTACTGCACCATGTGGAAAAACATGGGTGACGGAAAAAGGTCCTGACCACCTAGATTTTAACTTACCAGGAAATAATCGAAGTCGTGAATTAAACAATAGAACTTGGTCTCCAACCCGAAATTCATTAGATTTAATATATTTATCATGCAAATTTTTCATTCTTTCTTTATAAATTTCGGAGTTAGAATATGCATAATTCCTAAGTTCGTCTAATTCGTTTATTTGACAAAATCGATTTTTACCGGCATTTTCCAAATCTAAGTTTACGTTTTTTATTGCCCAGTAGGCTTTGTGAGCTATTTCTACTGGCAAGTGACAACTTTTTCCATAGACGAGTTTATATGGGGTTGTGCCTATAGTGGTTTTATAAGCAGTTCGAAAAGCCCATAAAGCGTCGTCTAATTTGTCGGCCCATTCTTTTTTATTTATTCCTACGGTTTTTTCAAGTATTCGTTTTAAACCTCGATTAGTCACTTCGGCTTGCCCATTTGTTTGAGGATGATATGCCGTTGAGACCCGGTGATAGACCCCATACCTTGTTAATATTTTTTCGAGTTGATGATTGCAAAAATGGGTACCTCTATCACTTATCAAAGCCTTTGGTGTCCCGAAACGAGAGAACAGCTTTTTCAGAAATTTTACCACTACTCTTCCATCATTTGTTGGAAGAGCCTCGGCCTCTGCCCATTTAGACAAGTAATCGACTGCCACAAGTATATATTTGTTTCCCTTTGAAGGTGGGAAAGGTCCCATGAAATCGAGTCCCCACACATCAAAGATTTCACAGACGAGAATGCCATTTTGAGGCATTTCATTTTTGGAAGAAATATTACCTGTTCTTTGGCAGGCATCGCATATCTTTACAAGGTTTTGTGCATCCTTGTAAATGGTCAGCCAGTAAAATCCTGAATCAAATACCTTTCGTGCGGTACTTGCGGCACCATGATGTCCTCCGTATGGACCTTCATGACAATGATGGAGAATTCTTCGTGCTTCATTACCATAGACACACCTTCGGATGAGCTGGTCGGCACACATTTTGAAAAGATAGGGGTCTTCCCAAAAGTAATGCTTTACATCAGCAAAGAATTTTTTTCTTTGATGATGTGGCCATCCTTTGGTGACTATACCGCTAGCTAAGAAATTAGCGTAGTCGGCATACCATGGTTCTTGTCTACTTTCCATCATTTCCAAGGATTCCGTGGGAAATTTCTCGTTGATTTGCTCGTCTCTGGTTGTCTCCAAAGCTGGGTCTTCTAAGCGTGAGAGATGATCTGCAGCAGTGTTTTCTGCTCCTCTTTTGTCCTTGATTTCAATGTCGAATTCTTGGAGGAGTAGAATCCATCTTATCAAACGGGGTTTTGCGTCTTGCTTCTTGAAGAGGTACCTGATGGCTGCATGGTCTGTATAGACTATTGTTTTAGAAAGAACAAGATAAGAACGAAATTTATCAAAAGCAAATACCACCGCTAGTAATTCTTTTTCTGTAGTTGTATAATTTTCTTGCGCATCATTAAGAGTTTTACTAGCATAATAAATTGGGTGGAAATGTTTTTCTTTTCTTTGTCCCAAGACTGCCCCAACAGCGAAGTCACTTGCATCGCACATGATTTCGAAAGGAAATTTCCAATCTGGCGCTATCATGATAGGTGCATTGACTAGCATTTCCTTGAGGGTTAGAAATGCTTGATTGCATTCCTTGTCAAAGATGAAGGGTGCATCTTTTTCAAGTAATTTTGTTAGAGGCCTTGAAATTTTTGAAAAGTCCTTGATAAACCTTCTATAAAATCCGGCATGTCCTAGGAAACTTCTAATTGCTCGCACGGAGGATGGAGGAGGTAATCGAGAAATGGTCTCTATTTTTGCTCGATCAACTTCCATTCCTTCGCTTGAGATTTTGTGACAGAGTACTATTCCCTCTGTTACCATGAAATGGCATTTTTCCCAGTTAAGGGCGAGGTTAGTTTCCTCACATCGGGATAGCATTCGTTCAAGATTATCGAGACATTGGTCATATGAGTCTCCAAAGATGGAAAAGTCATCCATGAAGACTTCCATTGTCTTTTCGATCATATCATGGAAAATGGCGACCATACAACGTTGGAATGTTGCAGGCGCATTACATAGACCGAATGGCATGCGTCGATATGCAAAAGTTCCGTAGGGACAGGTGAAAGTTGTTTTCTCTTGGTCTTCTGGTGCTATCGGTATTTGAAAGTAACCTGAAAAACCATCTAAGAAACAATAAAATTTATGACCGGATAATCTTTCTAACATTTGATCAATGAAGGGCAAAGGAAAGTGGTCTTTCCTAGTCGCTTCATTTAATCGCCTATAATCTATACAGACTCTCCATCATGTGACGGTTCTCGTTGGTATTAATTCGTTTTTCTCATTAGTTATTACCGTCATACCTCCTTTCTTTGGGACTACTTGAACGGGACTTACCCACGGGCTATCGGAGATAGGGTAGATTAGTCCGGCGTCGAGTAGTTTGATGACTTCATTCTTAACCACTTCTTGAACATTGGGGTTCACTCTTCGTTGTGGTTGAATTACCGTCTTGTAGTCATCATTCATTAAAATTTTGTGCGTGCACATGGAAGGGCTTATTCCTTTAATATCTACAAGCTTCCAAGCGATCGCGTTTTTGTGTTTTTTAAGTAGGTTAACTAATTTCTCTTTTTCTATATTACTTAATTTAGATGAAATAATTACGGGTAAACTACCTTCTTTGCCTAGAAAAGCATATTCCAAACCTTTAGGAAGTTCTTTGAGCTCAATGGGTGGGTCTTTAGAAGACACCTTATTTTGTGGCTCATCTAGATCAAGAACCTTAAAGGTTTGTTCTATGGCTATCTCTTCCTCGACAAAGTGGTCCTCTTCGTTGGTTGTATCGGGTGGTTCAGCTTCATCTTCAATTAGGGGGTCATTGTTGCCAAAAGGATATTTCATTGAGCGCTCAAGATCTATGCTCCTTTTGAATGCCCCTAATTGAAGAGGTAGATTGTTGAATTTCCGGTTTTTCAAAGCTCTATGAGTTTGTACAAAAGGTTTTCCCAAGACTAAGGGGGCGTCATCTAGGATGACGAAGTCGGTTGGGATTACCATTTGATTTGTTTGAACCAAAACATCTTCAACTACACCGATTGATTTTATTACTTTCCGATTGGATAGAAAAATGGGTATTTGAAGTGGAGTAAAATCACTATCACTTAATTTTTCAAAAATGTAGTTAGGCATTATGTTAACACAAAGATCTTTATCGATGGTGATATTGCTAATAAATGAATTTTGAAAGAAACATGGAACCGGTGTAATGTTAATTTCAAAAGGATCTTCTTTTATTAGCGAGGTTTGATCATTAGTTAACTTAACACTTACTAAGTCTTTGATTTTAGCACTAGTGTTTAACTCTTTTAAAAACTTAGCATGAGGGGTTATTAAACAATGATTTTCGAAAGTAGGTGACAAGAGGTTAATTTCTTCAAAATTAGACTCTTCTTGAATTTTAACATTATCGGACTCACCATTTTCGTTGTTTAACTCATGTGTCGGTTTTTCACTTTCTTGTTCTTCCATTTTTACACTTTCAACTATCTCTACGTTATTATCATTTTTTAACTCTTCTCTTGCGCGGGATTCCTCTTCCCTTGCGCGAGATTCTTTTATGCAACGTTCGATAGTTTTAATGTGTTCTAATATCCTATTAGTTACTTCGGTGAGATTGAAAGAATTTGGATCCTCAAAGCTTGAATCCGGTTGCTCGATCCTTGGTTCCTCATAATACTCATATGAAGTAGATGGTTCACACCATTGTTCTTCATTGTAAGTATATGATGGATAAGGGTCGAAACTTTGTTCTTCATAGTACTCATATGAGGTGGGTTGTTCACGCCATGGTTCCTCATAATAAGAATATGAAGGTGGTGGCTCATATGTTGAATCTTCAAAGTATGAGTATGAAGGCTCATACCTTGGTTCATCAAAATATGAGTATGAGGGAGTAGGTTCATACCTTTGGTCTTCATAGGATGTGTATGAAGTTGATGGCTCGTACCTGGGCTCCTCATAATGGTTGTATGAATTGGATGGTTGATATGAGTTATTATATTGAACCGAGCGTGCGTTACGACAATTAGTGCAATAATTACCCCTATAATCATCCTCATCATAGGTGTAGTTGTAACCTCTTGAGTATTGATCCATAAGAATCACTCAACAGATCACAACTGAGTCTCGGGACCAGAAAACAAAAATAAAGACGGAAACAGAAGCTGGACACGGCCCCGTGTTCAGTGAACACGGCCCCGTGTTCAGGGACTGTATCTGGGCGTTTTAATTAAATTTACTGGTCACGTTGAGCACGGGGGCGTGTTCAGCGAGCACGGCCCCGTGTTCAGACTCTGTATCTGGGTATCTACTCTAAAAATATGCAGCACGGGGGCGTGTTCAGCGAGCACGGCCCCGTGTTCAGGCTACTGTAAATGCAAAACTAAACTAAAATGCAGAAAAAATGCGCGCGTTTTAAAAAAAAGGTTTTGAAAAACTGATTAGGCCGTTGATTTTAAGCTTTCTTAAAATCCTTGTGTCCCCGGCAGCGGCGCCAAAAACTTGATGTGCGTGAAGTGTGTTATATTTTTAGATATATATTTAAGCCCTTTTTTACACTTTTAGCCAAGTTTTAAATTTATAAAACACGATATTCACTAACACTAAACACACATATGGGCAAGTGCACCCATCGTGGACGTAGTATAGTGTTGGTAAGATACCGAGGTCGTCCAAGGACACAAGAGCTTTTAATACCGGTTTATCCTCAACGTCTAATCAAATCAAAAGGTTAGAAAAATGTTTTAAACTAAGAAAATAAAAAAAACTAACTAAATGCTGAAAATAAAAATAAAATAAAAAACAGATAGACAAGATGAATCACTTGGATCCGACACGTGTATTAGTATAACCTTTGAATATTTTCGCACTTTTGCACTTGTTTAAGAGATTATCTTAGTTATTGTAGTAGGCCCCTCTTTTGAAGGCGACGTTACCCTCAACCCAGTAGTTTGAGTCAGCAAGGATACAATCCTAAAAGGTCGGATTATTGAAAGATAATGAATTAAGTTATTAATGCAAATTGTGGTAGGCCCCGCTTCTGGCGGTGACGTTACCCTCGGCTAAGTAGTCTGAGTCAGCAGGGATACAGTCCTAAATAACCGGGTTATAGTATTAATAGTAGTTAACTTATGAGGGGGTCAAAGAGTTTGGATCCCCGCCATCCAATACCTATGGGCATTGAAGGAGATCCTACTAAATTTGACCCAGGTCCCAAGCAGGACCTCTAAACGCTGAACAAGGGCAAGACCCTTACCAAACCGTTCCCTTAACCCCCGACCAGGTAGCCAACATACCTCCATATAGACCGTGGAGATATGAATGGTGAAAATCTTTTATTTTATATAGACAGTAAAATAATGCCAAGACACCACGGACAAACGATAAGGAAAGATCACCTTCAACATAAGTAACTAGTTATTAAAGTCATTAATACAAAACCAAATAAAAAGTGCAAAAGATTAAAAATAAAAAGTATTATACTAAACACTTGTCTTCACCAAGTGATGTAAGAGACTTAGGCAAACATGGCCTTGATTGTCAAGAACTCTTACGATCAATCTTGGATCCCGAGACGACTCACACACTCTACGATGGACAATGGATGATGGTGGTGGATGATGGTGTTATGGTGGTGGTGGGTGGTGGATGAAGTGTGAGAGAGGTGGTGTGCCAAGGGATGAGAGAGAATGAAGCCAAGCTCCTCTATTTATAGGCTGAACAGAAGGCTGGACACGGCCCCGTGTCCGCTGGACACGGCCCCGTGCCCGTCTGACATCCTCTCACTTCATTAATTGTAATTGCGAATTACAATTAATGCGCCTGCTGTACTTTCACCACGCCCCCGTGCTCGCTGGACACGACCCCGTGGTGGGCAATGGAAGCTTCTACTAGTTTGTCTTTTCTGCTGCTTCCTGGGCACGCCCCCGTGTTCGCTGGACACGGGGCGTGTTCAGACTCTGTTTCTTCTCCTTTGCCTTGGGAGATGCCGTTGAGGGTCCGGGCAGTCCACTTTTGTTCCTTTTCTTGTATTTATGGTAGAATTAGCTGTCTTTTTGCTTCTTTTGTGATTTTGAGCTCATTTCATCCTGAAAATACAAAAGGAAGACAAAAACACTCTTTTTCCAACATTAGTACTTAAAAAGGGTTAGTTTTATGCCTTAATTGATGTGATTTATATGTTGCATTTTACACACATCAGTATGCATTCTGTTGCACATTCAATATTCATTGTCCAACAAATTGTGTCTGTCTGAACCAACCGAAATCCACAAATTCCAACAGTTTCTCCATCTCTAATTTCTCCACTCACCGTGAAATCGAACAGTTTCTTCGTAGATTCTGTCCGGTTTCAAAGCCGGTTGAGGATTACGAGTGTTCTAGACTCGTTCAAACTATGTGACATGTGTCTATTACAGTGGTCCTGGTACTATTTGTGTATGCATTCTTTTGGAGAACTTATCGTGTGTTGCAGTTTGGAAAGATAACCGAATAGAGATTTGAACAACAAACTGTGGAGAACTTGTTTGCGTTATCCATCAACATAAGCCCGAAGAAACCAAATTCGCAACAATGAGTCTGAGTCCATGGTTGTTCGTGAATGTTTCGAATCATCATAGAAGATGTGTCGGGTTCTTCTGCTAGTGGTCGGGCTTCCAATGCTCACACATGGTGATAAACAACGCTGATATCATCATAGAAGCGTTGGGATTCAAGGGTTTATGAGTCAAAGTGAACATTCAGATTCAGATTCAGAAAGCAGATGATTTTGTACTTGGTTTATTCTCTTTAATCTATTAGAACGATCCTTGTTTTGTCACGTACATGCGTTTAATTCCCAACATCCTTGTAGGGTTTAGAATGTTTGAAGGAAATGTTGGTTCAATACCACCGGTTTCTAACTTTATGCTTGCATCCACCACAGTGAATATTAACTTTGTTGGATTTTGTGGATCAACAGAAATAACTGAAATAGTTATCTTTAATCTATTAGAACAATCATTGTTTTGAGAACCTGATTCTGTTGTTCAGTACCAACAGAATGCATACACAAATAGTTCTAGTGGACGAAGCAAATGAACCGGAGCTGTTATCTTGGTTGTTCAGTACTTTCGTGCTAAATACAATGTTCATCTTCGTTATCCTTTGTTTTCTGCAATTCAAGCAGGCACGGATGCTAAACGTACTGTTATTACGTCCGAGACGATTCAAGTGATTCCTATGAAGCAAGTGTCGGTCTATTCAATTGTTTTGAGAACCTGATTCTGTTGTTCAGTACCAACAGAATGCATACACAAATAGTTCTAGTGGACGAAGCAAATGAAACCGGAGCTGTTATCTTGTTTGTTCAGTACTTTCGTGCTAAATACAATGTTCATCTTCGTTATCCTTTGCTTTCTGCAATTCAAGCAGGCACGGATGCTAAACGTACTGTTATTACATCCGAGACGATTCAAGTGACTCCTATGAAGCAAGTGTCGGTCTATTCAATTGAGAGGAATCATTGCATTACATCCCTGTTGAAAAACATAATCGATAAATTCAGGGAAAATGGGGTTGAAAGATGATAACCCAACAGTGGAGGATCTCCTTCTACAGCTTCAATAAATTCAGGGGTATTCTCAAAATAATGTTTCCTAGATGTTTGAAGACCAACAAATGTCCAAAGTGCTGCTTTTTCGTTAGCGTGACGGAAAGCTACTGCGTGACAGGAAGCTACCTTGCAAAAATTAAAAAATTAAATCGACACCCTCAATACGCATCGTATAGGCCTATACGATGCGTATTACTTTTTGTTAGGGGACAATGGCAGCCTTTGGCAGGCATAGAAGTTTGAACCCACCTCAATACGCATCGTATAGGCCTATACGATGCGTATTGAGGGTGTCGATTTAATCCCCCAAGGTGTGCCAATAATACGACCCTTTTATTAACCCAACTACCCAACCTAAAGATTTATCATTTTTTATTGATTTTTTTGTTATTTTATGTGGTGATTAAAACAAAATATAGATGTATAACGGTTTGATCTTTTTATGTTTTTTTATATTTTTTTAGTTGTTCTATACTTGTAGTTAATTATTTTGTTTTTTATTTTAAGCTTTGTTTGTTTATATGATTACTAATCAACATTTAAAACTAGGGTTTGAATGTTTGAAAATTAAAATTGAAAATTATAGACTATGATATTGGTTGAACATGATTATTTATTTTGTTTAAGTGTTTAATGTTGTTTTATAAACTTATGTAGCAATTTATATGTGATAAGAACCACGAATAGAGAAGTTGTGGCGCGATTTCGCAAGAGGAAAAGGGTTGGACCACTTTTTTTCGTCGGATTCTTCTATTTAAAGACCAGACTGTGTCTTAGATAAGTTTTTTTTGTTGTTTTATTTAATGATTAGGGTAAATAGAAGTAGGTAGAGTTTGAACTTTGATGGTTTTTTGTTATTAATTTACTTGTGATGGTTTTTTATGTTGTTTACTATTTTACTTGAAATTTTGTTTGTTAATGTGATGGGAAGTTAGGAAGTAGGGTTTGATTGTTTCAAAATTGAAATTGACCCAACCCGACCCGATCTGATCCGACCCGCGAAACTTTGTTTGTTTATGTTTACTTGTTTTACATGACCCGACCCGATCCGACCCTCTATGAATCGAATTTTTTTATATAGCTAGAAGCCTAAAATTTTTAGATTTTTTCCGCATCTCATGAAAAAATTCCTGATTCCGCCACTACTGCCCCCATTAACCATCCCCCACCATCACTTGACCTAACCCCTGTTTGGGACATCACCGATGAAAGAATATGATGTTCATTATATTTTGATAAAACCACATAAATTAGTAGGTGCAAAATCTACCAAATTTGTAGATTATTCTTTTGATCATTTCCCAATCCATTCAACAAATACGGACACAGAGATCACAGTCTTGATTATAAAAAGAATACCAATTTTTTTTTTTGGTTTTTTGTTTTTTTTTTTTTGTGTAAATTTGCTGAAAAACCCCACAAAAGATAGTATTCTGACTAAGCTTATTTAACTTAAAAATGACTTTTTTGTTAAAAGAATTTATTGACTTATGAGTTTTTGGAAAAGAGTTTGGATTAGCTTATGGGATGGAAAAAGTCAATAAGTCAATAAGCTGTTTTTTAAAAAAAGTGTTTGACTTAGCTTATTCATTTGAAATGACTAAAATGAACATTCTTTTATAAGTCAATAAGTTGTTTTTTAAAAAGTGGTTGGCTTAGCTTTTTTGTTTCTCTTCACTTCCTAATAAAATGATTAATCTAAGAAAACAACCTACAGAATAAAAAAATATATGTCTTTTATAAAAAAAAAACACCAAAATACACAATAATACCACCATAGTTCTTATAATACATTAATCCATACAATTGAAATGATGTCATGTTCATCTCCGCAATGTCATTATATCTTCCTCGATGATATCTCGAATCGCTGCCATATGCATATCATCATCAACGTGTAGCCTGAACTTCTTCGTGAACTTATCACTAGTACCACCTCCTCTGGGACTGTACGATTCTTGTTGTGCCCTATCAAATGCTTTATCAAACCCACCGACCTTTCTAATAAAGTAATGGATCACCATCGATGCTATCACAATACTCACTTGGTGGTCGTACGTGAAGTTAACATGCATATCTCTCAATAACGCCTGCCTAGCTTTCCACACTCCAAAAGTCCGTTCAATGATATTTCGCAATGACGAGCAGTAATAGTTAAATGTCTCTTTTGCTCCGCGAAGAGCACGCATAACACTAGTTTGTGCACGTCTAAAATCCGGTATATAATAACAGTCTACCACTAAGTTCATAATTAACTACATGGATTCATACATCATTCAAAACATTAAAGTTAGATCACTTTTTACATCTATTTGCTGCATTTTTTATGTGACAAACACATCACAAAACAAATATAAGTAAGACGAGAATACGCAATCGGGTGATTTTGAAACCAATCTTTCTAAAATTCAGAATTAAGGGTCTACAAAATCATTTAAAATCCACAAGAAATTATTCACATGATTCTTGATCCACATTACATATTTTGATTGTTTAACAACTCCTGTATATGATCAGCATCTTACATTGTCATTTTAAATACAAAAAGACACAAACTTTATAATTCCAATCAAACAACAGACAGACCTTACCTTATTTTTATCAATTTTCTTGACAGCAATACGATCTCCACTAACTTTATCAATAGCAACATATGTATACCCAAACTGACCATAACACGCAATTATAATAAACTAAACCATGAATATTTCCCCAACTGTTACAAACCCAGTTGCAATAGAATAAAATAATCAAGACTACATGTGCCAATCATTTTTATAAACATATATAGTAGAAATGTATGTACCGGAACTGGAGCCGCTGGAGTGATGTGCAACGTGAAAGCGATGTCTGTAGAGAACTCGTCACTGTGGAGAACTCGTTGGAGTGATGTGCGGCTGTGGAGAAAAGAAACAGCAGCAGGCAGCGATCATATGTTGTGTAGGGCACATGGTTAATTTGGTAATTTTGTTTTTGAAAAGTTATAAGCAGCTCAAAAAGTCACAATACCCTATCTTAGACCATGCGTACTAGTCAAAAAAGTGGGCGTTCTTTTGCCCAATAATGCCCAACCACACCCGACATCGGCCCCCCGGGGTGTTTTCTTGGCAAAATTTGGTTTAGGCGTTTTATTTTCCACGCCCAGCTTCATTTCTTGTGTCCAATCGCCTTCATCTTCCTTTTTGTAAAACCGAGCAGATTTTTTTATTTAATTTTATTACAAACAATAGGCTCCACAATGACCACATCCCCACTACAACCATTTTAGAGAACGCCACATAATGCACCATTGCTGACTGGGCTGCCACATTGCGTAAAACGCCCAAGGGTGGGGTGTTAACCACTACACATGGTCTTAAAATTAAACTAACTTTTCTTCCCATACAAAAAGTCATTTTAAAAAATCCTTTTGGGTTTGCCAAACACCTTTTCTCATTAGTTTTTTTTTTTTTTTTTTTTTTTTTTTTTTTTTTTTGTGTAAGTCAATAAGTTATAAGGAGGTGTGGAAAAACTTAGCCAAACACCCCTTAAACTTATTTTTGCAAATACAAACCCATTATCACATGTCTTCATTCCTGACGAACTCGTGGAAAGAATTTGGAAGCCAAAAATTAAAATTCCCATTCCAAAAATCAATGTGGAGGATGGAAACACTGAGAAGGAGCCTGAAAAAGATTCAGATCTAGCCAGAAAACAAAGTGAACTTTGGATAACTTGAATTTTAATCCCTTTTTGGTCCACTTTCGACGAAACTCTGGCGAGACCCAAACAAACTAATCCTACCTCAACGGCTGTTGTAATGGTTTGCAGAAATTATAGAGGGTTTCGGTTTGGGGGTTGGATTTGTAGGGTGATCGGGATTGGAGGGGGAATCTAGGTCTGATTTCTTCGTCGAAGAACTTTATGAAAGTATATCTGAATTGTGGTGGCGGTGGGTAGTGAGAGAGAGGGACAGAAAGAGAGAGAGAGAGAGAGCGCGAGCGAGAAAGTGTGTGTGGTGGTGGGTGGTTAGGTCAGGTGATGGTGGTAGGTGGTAGGGGGTGGGTGTGAGAGAGAGAGTGAAGGGAGGGGGGGGGGTAATTGTTATTTATATGTTTTTAAAAATTTTAATATCATTTTGTTTAATATATTAAAAAATGTTTTATATAAATTGTAACACCCCGTGTTTCCGAAAGTCAAACTCAAAGTCAAGATTGAAGTCAAAGGAAGAAAAGATCCCTAATTGCGATCTGTCTCTCCTTGCTCAATCCATGTTTGACTTCTTTGACTGTAGTAGTCTATTTTACGTTAGTTGTATTATGTGGAGTAATCAGTTACAATCGAAGTAATCAAAGTATATTTCTCGATGCAAACCGCTCTACGACTGTGAATGATAGGAAGTAACAATGCGATAAAGTTAATTAATCAGTAATCGAAGTAATCTAATCGTCATCAAACACGAAACTCGAATTACGCGAATTTTGGTTGTTATTATATGCGTGTGTGTGCCTTATGTGTTACTTGTGCATGTTTACTTTATGTTATGTGTGGAAATCAATCGAACTGCAATCGAAACTCAATCGAACTCAATCGAAATCGAATTATGTTAATTGGTGGAGAAGAGATAGTGCGAGATATAGAAGCTTGTATGTTAGATATAGTAGTTGGGATTAAAAGTAATTTGAATGGGAAACTCTATCGTACTCGCATCGTCCTCAATCGAAATCAAAATATCAAAAATCGTCGCATCGAACACTCGAATCGTGCAGCTGATCGATCAGGCTACCAGCCGATCGAACAGCCAGCCGATCGGACTGCTGTCCGATCGGACAGGCTGTCCGATCGAGCTGCCTGGCCGATCAGCCAGCACTTTCCTCTTTTGGCATCCTATAAATACCCCTGTCATTGTCATCCTTTCCACTTTTGGAAACCTCTGTCCAACCAGCACGCTTAGCTCATCCTTTTCTCAGATTTCTCTCGATTCCGGTAAGATTTCGTCCTAAATCTTGTACTTTCTTGATCTACACGCACTCCTACACCTTTCTATCTTTCAAATCTTAACTTTTAACCATGAAATCATCAAGATTCAAGTGTTCTAGGATGATGTCATCATGGGTTCTTGAAGAACTTCATGGTTTGGCCTCAGTCCATCAAGAATAACTTGGATCTAGCCGATTTCCACATAAACAAACAAAGATCTTTCATAGATCTGAACATATACACGGTGAAAAGGATTGAAAGATGGTTTCTCCAACTTTCTTTCAACTCTTTTACACTCAATGTCTTCAAACCGATAGAAACGGAGCTTGTGTCGACTTGCTAATCATTTAAGTGGTTGCATGGCTCAAGATCCGGATTCTACCCACGAGGTTCACAGATTCCGGGTTAAACGTTAAACTCCGTTCCGAACAGTTCACCGGTCGGATATAGGTGATTCCTGTCCGATCAGGGGAACCAAGTAAGGACGAGGGATCTATGGTTCGACTCGTTGTCAAAATACCTCAATAAAACGACAAACAATCAGAACGACCAAGTGATAGACGAAAAGGCTGATCAGGTCAGGGTGCTGACCGATCGGACTGCTGTCCGAACGGACAGCCAGCCGATCGGATAGTCAGCCGATCGACTGGCCAGCCGATCGGCTAGCACATGGTCCCACACTTAATTAAATTATCCTTTGAAGTTGAGTATTGAACGAACTGCTGTTCGATCGGACTACCGTCCGATTGGATTACTCTTCGGATCATGAGATACTATACTTCAACACTTAATCGATCTTTCAACATGTTCGATGCACTAGGAGTGCCACCCGATCGAACAGCCGTCCGATCAGGTGACACCCTGCTGAGAACTTGTCTTGCTAAAAGTACCTAACCGATCGGGTTGCCGGCCAATCGAATGACCGTTCGATCGACCGACCTGAAAGGTAAAGATACTTCAATATTTTCAAATGCTACAACAAAAACTTCAAAAGTCAAGCCATCATACACAAACACATCCTCCTCAAAGGAAGAAACAATCCACTCGAACAGCCATCCGATCGGCCTACCAACCGACCGGACAACTGTCCGAACGGACTGCCAACCGAACGGCCAGCCGTCCGATCGGACTACCATCCGATCGACCAGCTGTCCGACCCTCCAACACTTGTTTTTCGTTTTACGCGTTGCTTATCGTTATGCTATCAAACTATTCAGGCTAACCCTACTCTCAAGCGATCCCTTCAATCCATCAATCGCTGTGAGTATACTCGATCCCTTTTTTTGCTTTCAGCACGTTTGGGTGTTACATACGTTACTTATACGAAATCACATCGAACACACTATGCAACATTTTAAACGCTAACCCTTACCGCATGTATTACGTGACTAAATGAATGCTTGTTGTTATGTTTACACGTGGAATGCTGTCTACCTGCCTTAACGAGGATAGTACTATAGTTTGGACTCAGCACCCGTTCACACGGCGGTTGTTAAGGACAATTACTTGCATGGATTACAGTGGTAATCATGTTATGCGAACTGCCTCAGGCAGTCAACCCGCAGTCATTGGTATCGATAGATCCATGTCGATAATTAACTTGCTTCGTTTTCCTCTGTGTACGTGCTGGTTATGCGTAAACTATTTCGAACTCTATTATGCTATTATCAAACTTGTATGCTCACCTTTAAATTTTATGTATTGACTTTATTTTAACGTATGTGACAGGTGTTTAAGATGCTTATCTGCTAGAAAAGCGAGGCTAGAATAATGCTCTAGAGCCCAACAAATAGTTGTCTGTAGTGGTCAAATTATGGGTCTCTAGAAGTAGATAAACAATTGCTGTTTATTTAAATCTGAGTTGTCGGAACAGAATATTTGCCTGGATTTTGTCTGTAATAATTTATTTTACTGTTTGAGATACGGTATGGGACGTATTATTTAAATTGAATAGTAATGATAAATGTTATGGAAACTTCTGGACAATCTGTTTCGCTCAGTGCCATGCCCCGATGATTCCGCCATCGGTTGGGGTGTGACAGATTGGTATCATAGCCATAACTATAGGGAATTAGGTAAGACTCGACCTAGTCCGGGTCGATGTCTTAGAGACCTAGACTATAGTTAGGAACCAACAGACCGAGCATACATGCTATATCTCGTTATTACACTACACTATCACCGCACTCGAATTTTCAATAATGAGAAAGCGATTTAGCCAAGATTAGGTGTCAAAACCGCAAACTCTCCACTAAATTGCTTGATCAATGTTGTTTTGTCAACTTATCAATGATTTCTTCATTCTTTTCAATAATGAACACTTGTTCAACGGGAGAATTATACCAAATCAGGAGTGAAATCCATATTTTGATGAATAATCTCCTCTATTTTTACTAAAATTAAGGGAAGCTGTCAAGCTAGGGGTGAAACCCTAACCTTGCCGGCTTGTCCGTGATTTTACCAAAACTCTCACCAAAGTCTCGTCGGACTCCAATGACCTGAACTCACGAGTATGGCCTAGGGACTGCATGCCAAATGCCCAGGAATTGAGGCCGAGGTCTATCCCGAAGGTCGAATTGTGATGACAAGTCCTTGAGAATAGTCGAATCGCTTTGGTCTGTTAATGTCTAATAGCCGCAGACAATCTATTTCTCGAATTTTTACATGTTTTGATTCTGAGCCCGCAACTGCTGACTCTGATGACTCGTTGATTTTATGTGTTTATATGTATTTAACTGTTTATGTGTTTAAAATTTTGAGACTTATTCGATTACTGCACTCACTTCGATCGACACAACACAACCCGCATTGCTCTTCTACCTTAATACTCTAACAGGTCGCTACAATAAGGACGACATTATGCTATACGCTATACTATACTACTCGATATATTATGCGCGATCGCTATATTCGAATACTCGCAAACTTTGAGGCAGTCAGGATACTGTATGTGCTTCTGTGTGTTGATAGGAGGATTACGTGATATTATCTGTCTCTGTGATTGAATGCGTATGTGTTTCTGTGCCCTACGTGTTTACGTGCTTTTGTGACTACGTGAATATGTGGTTATGTGCCTATGTGTTTATGTGATACGTGCTTCAACGTGTTCCTGAGTTTTAGTAAGTAGTAGACGTGTGAGGTGAGATTCGATTTTGATGTGTCTGAGACCTACGACGATGTCTGTTGCAGACAATGCCGTCATCTGGACAACGAACCCCACTTACTCGCCAAGAAAAGAGAGACAAACGTCTTGCTGCTATCATCGCCAAGCAAGTAGCAAAGGCTGTGAGCGAAGTGTATGAGAACGTCAGCAAGTCATCTGAGGAGTCGAGGACTGAAGCTCCCAAAGATGCTGCCAAAATTGGTTTCAGCTTCAAACAGTTCAAGGCATGCGGACCAAAGGAATTCACCGGAGAAGATGGCCCAACAGCTATGTTTCAATGGTTTGATTCCATCGAAGTCACTCTGTGCCAAAGCGGCTGTCCAGAAAATCTCCGTACCCTAAACGCAACCGGCGTCTTCCAGTCCCGAGCTCTAGACTGGTGGACGGCCGAACGAAACAAATGCGGGAATGATGCAGCTTATGAGCTGACTTGGGAAGAGCTGAAAGCCATTATGATGAACGAATTCTGCCCTCCCCATGAACGCCAAAAGCTGGAGGACGAGTTTTGGAACATTAAGCAGAAAGATGGAGACAACGCTGCCCTGACTGCTCGCTTTAAGCAGCTCAGCATTATCTGTCCCGATCAAGTCAAGACGTCAGACATGGCCATCAAGAAGTACATTCGAGCTCTACCCGACTGTGTTGCTGATTTTGTTCACGCCGCGAAGACATCATCAATTGAAGAGACTTAGTTGCTTGCCGCCGAGATCAATGACAAGCGAGTATAAGCTGGTTTTTGGGATAAGCCCTCGAAGTCTCTGCATCAAGCCACCACCGCACCGACCGTCGACACCGCCACTGCTCAACCGTCCAAGTCATCACGCCATAAGAAGAAGCACAACAACAGCAGCTCCAACAACAAGAACTGTGCTGTCACTACCACTGCTGCCCCTCTGCAAGCCGTACCGGCTCAGCAGCAGTCTCATCATCGACCAGCACCAGTTACTCAAGCGCCGCCAGCGAAGCGTGCATACACAGGTCCCCACCCGCTCTGCCCGACATGCTCATATCATCATCCGGTGGGTCTTGCGTGTCGTTTCTGCGCTCATTGCAATTTGTACAGCAATTTCACTGCCAACGGTCGCTATGGTCCCCGTAACACCACAGCTCCTGCCACTACTCATCAAGCTCTACTCCCAGCCCCGCAAGGCCAACAAGCAGCTCAGGCACCCGCGATCAATGCTTGAGTCTGCTTTGCATGTGGTGATCCTAACCACTTTGCAAACATGTGTCCGAACAGGGTTGTGAAGCAAGAGCCCCAAAAGCAGCAGCAACAGCCTCAGCAGCAGCAACAAGCAGCACGCGCCAGAACCTTCAACATCAATGCTCGTCAAGCCCAGGCTGACAACAACGTGGTTAATGGTACGTTCCTTGTGAATGGTATTTATGCATCGTGTTTGTTTGATACTGGAGCCGATAATTGCTTTGTGTCGTTTGAATTCGAGAAGCTCCTTAGTCGTAAGCGCTCTTATCTGACCTCGTCATTCAAAGTTGAAGTCGCTACTGGAAGAACTGTCGCCGTTAATTCTGTTCTTCGTGATTGTACCCTCGAGCTCAACAATCACATCTTTCCAATCGACCTTATTCCGATGCAACTCGGAAGTTTTGACGTCATAGTAGGCATGGACTTTCTTCGCGAAAACCATGTTGAAGTTGTGTGCTTCGACAAGATGATTCGATTCTCCCTTGCGAATGGTGATTTACTATGTGTCTATGGCGAAACTGCTTCGAAAGATCTCAAGCTCATGTCATGTGTCCAAGCTAGCAAGTATATCCGCAAGGAATACAAAGCTTTCTTGGCCAACATTGTAGTAGCGAAGAAGGAAAAGAAAAGGAAGACTGAAGTCAAAGACGTCCCAATGGTTCGTGAATTTCCTCAGGTATTCCCTGATGATCTTCTTGGACTACCGCCAAGTCGTGATATCGACTTCCGTATCGACCTCATTCCTGGAGCCAACCCTGTTGCCAAAGCTCCCTACCGACTCGCGCCGTCCGAAATGCGTGAAGTTTCGAACCAACTCCAGGAATTACTTGAAAAAGGTTTTATTCGCCCGAGCACCTCTCCTTGGGGCGCGCCAGTCCTCTTCATCAAAAAGAAGGATGGGTCGTTCAGGATGTGTATCGACTACCGGGAATTGAATAAGCTAACTATCAAGAACCGCTATCCCCTACCTCATATCGACGATTTGTTTAATCAGCTGCAAGGTGCTACGTGTTTCTCAAAGATCGATCTACATTCAGGCTATCATCAGCTACGCATTCAGGAAGAAGACATACCTAAAACCGCTTTTCACACTCAATACGACCATTACGAGTTTGTTGTTATGCCTTTTGGTTTAACCAACGCACCCGTGGTCTTCATGGATCTGATGAATCGCGTGTGTAAACCTTATCTCGACCATTTCGTCATCGTGTTCATCGACGATGTCTTGATCTATTCCAAATCGAAAGCCGAACACACGCAACATCTACGTTTGGTCCTCGAGCTACTCCAGGGGAATCAACTCTACGCCAAGTTCTCCAAGTGCGAATTATGGTTAGAGGAGGTTCAGTTTCTGGGTCACATCGTTAATAGTCAAGGTATTCATGTCGATCCCGCAAAGATTGAAGCAGTTAAGAGTTGGATTACGCCTAAGAACCCGTCTGAAGTCCGTTCTTTTCTCGGATTAGCGGGCTATTATCGACGATTTATCGAAGGATTCTCAAAGATCGCTGTGCGGCTTACCGCTCTTATGCATAAAGACAGGTCTTTCGTTTGGGGAACTGAACAAGAGTCTGCTTTCCGAACCTTCAAGCATAAGCTTTGCAATGCTCCTATTCTTGCATTGCCCGACAGAAACAACGACTTCATTGTCTACTGTGATGCTTCCAACCTTGGTCTTGGCTGTGTTCTCATGCAACGAGACAAGGTTATAGCTTACGCTTCTCGGCAGCTCAAAATCCATGAGAAGAACTATACAACCCATGATCTCGAGCTAGGTGCGGTTGTTTTTACGTTAAAGATTTGGCAACACTACCTGTATGGTACCAAGTGTACGATCTTCACCGATCACAGGAGTTTACAACACATCTTTGATCAGAAAGAACTCAATATGCGTCAACGCCGATGGGTAGAACTTCTCAACGATTACGACTGTGAGATTCGTTATCACCCAGGCAAAGCAAATGTCGTTGCCGACGCGCTCAGCAGACGGAGTTATTTGCTCAGCATGCGTAATACTCAAGCCCAACACAATCTTGAAACCCTCATCCACGAAGCCCAACATGCTTGCTTTAATGAACGCACCTTGAAGAAGGAGAGAATCTATCACGACGGAGCTCAGCTTGTCAGCAAATCGAATGGGATCTTCTATTTTCTGGACCGAATTTGGATCCCTAAGCAGACCGAATTGCGAAAGATTTTAATGGACGAAGCCCAAAAATCCCGATATGCTATTCATCCCGGTGCCGATAAAATGTACCAGGATCTTCGTTACAAGAACTGGTGGCCGGGAATGAAAAGGGATATCGCTCTCTACGTTGGGAAGTGCCTGACTTGTGCAAGAGTCAAAGCTGAACATCAAAGACCTTCTGGCTTACTCGAACAACCCCCAATCCCTATATGGAAATGGGAGAGTATAGCTATGGACTTCATAACAAAGCTCCCGCCCACGTCATTAGGTCACGACAACATTTGGGTTGTCGTTGATCGATTGACCAAATCAGCCCACTTTTTGCCAATACGGGAAGACTACAAGGTAGAACGATTAACCCGAATCTACACCGATGAGATCATTTGTAATCATGGTACGCCTCCTGACATCATCTCTGACCGTGATGCCCAGTTTACCTCGTGATTGTGGGAAACGTTTCAAGCAGCTCTTGGTACGTCGCTTAACTTAAGTACCGCATTCCATCCTCAAATTGACGGACAGACTGAAAGAACGATCCGTACTCTTGAAGACATGCTCCGTGCGTGTGTCATAGACTTCGGTGGTAATTGGAACAAATACCTGCCGTTAGTCGAATTCTCGTACAATAACAGTTATCATACCAGCATCCAAATGGCACTATTCAAGGCTTTATATGGAAGAAGATGCCGATCACCTATTGTGTGGCACGAGATCTGTCACGGCCCCCGTGCCTAGTTTGACCCGGTCCAGGAGCCGCCTGACAGAAAAACCCATGGTATTTTATATTTACAGCGGAAGTCTTATCAGGATCGTTTAGACTTGAAAATGCCCGAGTTTTATTTATTTATAATTTGGGATAAACCCCGTAATTTACAATAGAGGAATCTCATTGGAATTCCCCTTTTTATTTTACAAAACATGTTTATTTCTTTATTTAATTTGAGCCACTACTTCAAGCTTGGGAGTGCTCCGTAGCACTTGTACTTACTTCACAGTAGGTGTTGGACCGTTCCGGTGACCTTAAATGTCAGTTAAGGTAGTTCATCTTAGTTTACAGAGGCGGAATCAAAGTAAACCAAGTCAAAACAGCTTGTTCCTTTCAATTTTTCTTTCTATTACTGATTGCGAGCCTTTACAATGAATCTGACAAAAATCCGGCAGCACCTTCGCTCACACACACATACATGCTCCTATAACCGTTTGAAATGTTCAGCTATTTATAGACCCAGGCTGACCGTTTGAACGAGACACAACATGTTCAAACGAACATGCTTCAAACGACCTAGCATCTTCAAACGGTCAGGTGTATTTCAAACGGCCATGACCATTTCTACACTAAACAACCCTAATCTGAACACTTTTGAACACTCATTTAACCTATCTAGACATAAGCCTCGATAAGACATAGTCAGCAGACATTCAGTGCACCAACAGACTCCCCCTTGGATGTTGACGAAGTCTTTGGCTCCTGAGTCTTCAGTCTTTGGCTCCTGAGTCTTCAGTCTTGGTCTTTTCTCCAACTTTCTGTCTTTTCATCATAAGCACTCTATCTTCACAGGCTTCAGAATCATTACCTGACTCTAACTTCCATCTTCCCTTCAACCAGACTCCCCCTTTCACAGACTCCCCCTCTCGATATGCTAGAATCTGAGAAATCTGGTTCAAGCTTTGACACTTAGCTTCCATTGGGAATAATGAAGTCCAAACCTGTTACTCAACCAATAACATTATAATTCTATCTTTTCAACAAATAAATCACAAATACAAATTCAATCAGCTTATAGAAATCCACTCAAGTATTCAGGTCCAAATTAATGACCCTGATTACTCAATTAATCTACCAAGTTCAATTTAATGACCTTGGTTGATCTTTTGACGAATCAAACAGATTTTGAAAAACATTTTTCAAGCAATTTCTGAAAATAACAAGTATCAATTTAATGAACTTGGTTTAATCTTTGAAAACATTTTCAAACTCCAACAAAGTACGCTCTCCTCATTCTTCAGCTCAGAATCTCCTGCATCTGCTTCAAAATCTCCTGCATCTGCTTCAAATCTCGAGAATCAGACAATCAACTTTCCACTCTGGTTTGTCTAAACTAAATCAGAATTGAAAAATCTTTTTGGATTTTATGACGTGATCTAAACTAAGAAATGAAATAACAGAAAACTTAAATTGCAGAAAAATAAAGAAATTGAACTATACACAAACTTATTTTTGGCGAGCGTGTCAGGGAATCATATCAGCTTTTCAGACAAATTACTAGTACCGTTAAGCTTAATCACATGCTCAGACTTAAAAAATTCACCTTGATTGTCGATATACTGATCCATCTTAAATTCTCACACAGATTTCAACCTATTCAGGATACAATTTAGATGTTTTATGAACTTAGCTCAATTCATGTGTCCTACCTCTTGAATATACTCCCGTATCCAGAATCCCAATATTCAGTCTTACAGGTAAGTGTACTACAATGATATCTGTACATAAATTAGGTATGCGAGGGCCGAGGGATCTCAGGTCGATACTTCAGTACACACAGAGAGATATCAGCTTCGACTTTTCAGTATGTCCCCTTTAGAGGATCTTTTAGCTACAACAACAGCGACTATCAATTTTATTGTTTCATCTGCATGCTGAGGGTTTATGCTGTGTTTCAAGCATTTTGGAGAAAGTATTATCCAAGGACTAGGTCAGAACTTCCGTTCAGCAGAAGTCCCGGAATAATACCCCAGACATCATTGAGTATAAAAACCTAGTATATCAGAATACGAGACCTTTCAAACGAGATTTCAGGGGTTACCTATATATCCAAGTAGTGTTCCCCACAAATTTCACAATTTTGAAATTTTAGGTTTATATCCCGAATAAATCTACTAAATGTGCGAAAACCTATCGACACATCATCAGTGAGACTGTTTAACTCATTTAAACTTTACAAATCCTTAGCATACTGTAATTGTCTAGCCAATGTACTATCATTTTCCCTATATACACAAGCTCTTTTTCAATTTTATATTGTTTTTGTATTTTTTGCATTTTTTACTGTTTTTGTATTTTCTGAAAGTAAACTATATACAACTATCTATACTCCCCCTAAATACCAAAACACGTAAAAAATCGACAAACCATTGCAGATTGTTTCTCGTCTTCATCCGCAACAGTACTCTCATCAACACTCACAATTTCATCCGACACCGAAAGCAATTTCATACCATTAAGTTTTAACAAATATTGAAACCGATTTTTATCAAAAGCTTTGGTATGCAAATCAGCTTTTTGTTCGTCAGTGTGGATTTTCTCAATTCGTATCAACTTTTTCTCGAAGCAATCGCGAATAAAGTGGTGACGAATCTCTATATGTTTAGTTTTAGCGTGATGTACTAGATTTTTAGTTATATTTATTGCGGCCTCATTATCAACAAACAGAGGTGTGTTAAGAAACTGCAAACCGTAGTCGCGCATCTGTTGCTGTATCCACAGGATCTGAGAGCAGCAACTGCTAGCAGAAACGTACTCCGCTTCACATGTAGACAACGCCACAGACGTTTGTTTCTTACACTGCCAGGTAACCAATCTAGGTCCAAAGAACTGGCATCCTGCAGTTGTTGATTTGGTATTAACTTTGCAGCTTCCGAAATCCAAATCGGAATACCCTTCGAGCATAAAATCGCCTTTTCTAGGATACCACAACCCCAATGTGGGTGTTCCTTTCAAATAACGGAATATCCTCTTGACAATTATCATGTGCGAAGCTCTCGGGTTAGATTGATATCTTGCTGCGAGGCACGTTGGGTACATGATATCAGGACGTGAAGCAGTTAGATACATCAAAGAACCTATCATGGAACGGTAGAACGTTTCATCAGCCCTGTCTCCCGTGAGATCTGGGTGAATCCCATGATTAGTCGCAAGTAGGGTAGCAGCTGTAGTAGAACTTGACATTCCAAATTTCTCTAGAATATCCTGCACGTACTTCGTCTGGTGAATGAAAATTTCGTCAGGTAGTTGTTCAACTTGTAAACCCAGAAAGAACTTCATCTCCCCCATTTATGACATTTCAAATTTTTGCTTCATCACCTGTTCGAAATCTTTGCACAATTTCTCATTTGTTGACCCAAAAATTATATCGTCTACATAAATCTGAACGATCAGAAGATGTCCGTCGACCTCTTTAGTGAAGAGAGTGGCATCCACTTTCCCTCTGATAAAGTTGTTAGCGACTAGGTGTTGAGACAAAGTCTCGTACCAGGCTCTCGGTGCTTGATGTAGACCATACAACGCTTTGTCCAGCAAATAAACTTTGTTCTTGTGGATTGGGTCAGTAAAGCCCGGCGGCTGACCAACATAAACCTCCTCTTTGACCTTCCCATAAAGAAACGCCGATTTAACATCCAACTGATAAACTTTAAAGTTCTTCCAAGACGCAAATGCTAGGAAAATTCTGATAGCCTCTAGTCGTGCTACAGGAGCATAGACTTCTGTAAAATCAATCCCTTCCTGTTGACTAAAGCCCTGAACAACGAGTCGAGCTTTGTTCCTTACAACCACTCCTCCGTCGTCTCTCTTACACTTGAATACCCACTTCGTATTGATTTTCCTTTGACCATCCGGCAAATCCACTAACTTCCACACTCCTAACTTTTCAAACTGACTTAACTCTTCTTGCATCGCTATGACCCAAGAGTCTTCAGTAAGCGCCTCTTTGTAAGTTCTTGATTCGACCTGCGAGATAAAACAACTTAATGAAAATTCAGTTTGTAAAGGTGCTACTGTAGTGTAAAAACATGTTAAGCCCTGGTCTATTTGACGTCTTGTGCGAACGCCGGAATGCAGTTCTCCTATGATCAACTCCTCTGGATGATAAGAAAGAGTTCGCGGCATCACATTGCTTGGAACATCAACATTTCCCTCCAGATTAGTAACATTCTGTTCTACATCTTGTTCACCAACTTGGTTTGTTTGACTTGAAAACTGGATCTGCTCCCCCTCAGAGTCTGAATCACCATGGTCAAAAACTGGCATGTTTTCAGCTTCTTGATTATCATTCAACTCCGACTGATTACCAGGAGCAACTTCATCATCATGTTCACCAGTATGACTAGGACCTACTTCATCATCATTTGAAGTTTCCCGAGGTCTTCTAGAATGCTCCGCTGGGAACCTGAGCTGCGACTCATACTCTCGCAAAATATCCAGCTCATCAAAGAAATCTTCATCTTCCTTTGATTCTTCTCTCATGTCAAACGAATCCCAAAGTTTATCATAATGATATTTCCATGAATCTCCTGGACTTTGTGACGGCATAGTGTAACCTTGACATTCAACATTCGCTGCTTCAATAATCCGCTTTTCACTTGGAAAGAAGACACGTAGCAATGGATTGGCATAACCAACAAATATTCCCTTGATGCTCTTCGGACCAAACTTTCCATGAGGCTCTATAACTGTACAGGGTGACCCGAACGGTTCTAGATACTTCAAATTCGGCTTGCCGTTATTGATTAGCTCAAAACACGTCTTGTTGAACTTCTTGACAGTAAGAACCCTGTTGAGAGTATAGCATGCGGCAGAAACAGCTTCAGCCCAAAAATTAATCGGTAACTTTGAATCTGCGAGCATAGTTCTAGCCGTCTCGATTAGTGTCCGATTTTTGCGTTCTGCTACTCCATTTTGCTGCGGAGTGTACGGAGCACTAAACTCATGCAGTATACCTCGTTTATCACAAAATTCTTCCATCTTACTGTTTTTGAATTCAGTACCATTATCACTTCTAATTCTACTGATAGGCCTTTGGTACAGATTCTCAATTCTTTTAAACAACGCCATTAAACTTTCAAACGTTTCGTCTTTCGTTTTCAAGAATGAAACCCACGAAAATCTGGAGTAATCATCAGTCACGACCAAACAGTAGTAATCTCCTGTTATACTCTTCACGTTCACTGGACCAAACAAATCCATGTGAAGTATTTCCAATGGTCTTGAAACTGAATTGACTTGCTTTGTAGGGTGTGACTTTTTCTTCTGCTTGCCTTTGACACAGCTAATGCACTCCCCTTCCAGATGAAAACCTTTGACATGAACTCCTATCACCAAACCATTATGTACCAAGTGATTCATCTTCCTTAGATGAATATGCCCCATCTTTCGATGCCATAATCTTGATTCTTTCTCAGTTGCTCTGGACACAAAACAATGAGCCTGACCCGTGGTTGTAGTAGCTACGCTCATGTCCAACACGTACAAATCATTGACTCTTGGTGCCCTCATGATGATCCATTCCTCAGGTATCACAAATCCCGGTTTCAAGATCAAACATTCTTTGTCAGTGAAGTGAGTAGTATACATCCTGTCACAGATCTGGGAGATACTCAGCAGGTTGTTCTCCAGCTCAGCGATGTAGTTAACTCTCTCAAACGTTACGATTCCGTTAGATAACGTTCCTTCACCAATAATCTTTCCTCCTTGATTACCCGCAAAACCTACGTAACCACCATTAATGTTTCTCACATCATACAGCAACGCGGTCTTCCCTGTCATATGTCTCGAAGCTCCACTATCCATGATCCATCTGGATACAAGTTTTGGAAGATCCTGCACATAACAAACTATCACTTAAACAACTTCAAGAAAGATGCCGATTCATGCTTCGCAATCCAGGAAGCTTCGGCAATTCAAACTGTTTAGTCAAACATGGAGTCCACCCAGGCCTCATCAGCCTTAGGTGTAACCTTGACTCTCGCAATTTAAATTTTGAAATTTCCAGCCTTGAGAGGTGGAAAATTTGCATCATAATCAACCGTAATTGATTCTTCAGCCTTTTTCACCTCAGAAGTTGAAATTTTCTTCTCAACCTTTGGTTTCCAAACTTGTTGAGATAATGCAACCCTTTTGTAAAATTTAGTATTTTGAATTACCAACTTCTTTACGGGTTCATTTTTCACACTCTTTTTCTCAACAACGATTGGTGTTTTACTTTTCATATCAATTTTCTTCTGTTGAGTCTTCACAGTTTCAGTCTTAGGCTTCACATTTGTACACTTTCGTGCAATGTGACCAACTTGATTACATCGAAAGCAAGTTCGAGTAACAGCCACTCGACTTGTGCCTTCAGACTGAGACTGAGAAGCTCTTTTCTCAAAGAACTCTTTGTTAGATTTTGAAAAAATTTCTTTTTCTTCATCAGCAAGTGAACTTGAACTGTTCACAAACTGTTTCTTCTCAACAAACCTCTTGTTTAAAACATTTCTTTTCTGATATGATTTACCCCCCTGATAACCACCTGACCAGTTGTTTCTGTTGTTATTGTAAAAACGAGGTGGATTAACAGCTTTCTTGTTGTAAACCTTATCTTTCTCAAACCTCATTTTATTTTTCTTTTGACTGAGATTGTTCACTGCTGACAATTCGACTTCGACCAGTTTGAAAACATTTGTCAATTTGTTCATGTTTACATTCTTGATCGGAAACTCTAAATCCGAAAACAAGTTATCTGAACCCAACATCTTGTACATGACAAGATTTGATTCTTCACTTAAGTTGTTCTTGGATTTTTGTTTCGGAATGTATTTGTCCAAGAAACACCCATCTTCCTCAGTAGTATCACCATCCGGTTTTAACCCGTTTTCAACAACACCTTTTACCACATCATTTTGGACACTATCGTCATCGGAAGATGTGAACGTGACATCAATGTTCTCCGGAAGTTTAACTTCACTTTCTTCCTCAAGTTCAACCAACCCAGATTCCTTTTTCGTGTAATTATGCAAAATCGGCGGTGGAACTTTGTGAAAACCCACCCCGGTTCCATCAGAATACACGTCTTCGCCAGCTTTGTTTTTGCCAATGGGTTTTGGCACAATATGTTGCAAAACAAAGCTTGCAGAGCTATAGCTGTTAAGCTTCAACTGGATTCGCTCGTTTTCAATTTCAGCCTCTTGAACCTTAAGTTTCAAATTAGCGATTTCATCCAGTTTTTTGTTAATTGATTCTTCTTTTACTCTCAGCACTGCTTTTAGATGTTCGTTTTCTTTAAAAGTTTTACCATTTCGATCATCACTATCTTTTACTGTGCTTTTGAGTTTTTCAAATTTTTCAGAAATCTGACGGTTTTCAAAAATTAACTTTTCATTTTCACGTTTAACTTTTTCATGTTCAACTTTATCAGTTTCAATTTGAGCAGTTAATTCTCTTATCCGTTCAGTTGAAGCTTTAACTGTTTTGTCACGACCAAGAATTTGATCCTCAACGCTTCTGACCTTTGCTGTCAGATTTTTAACTTTCTCATCGTTGAGATACGTGACAGTGTTACAAAATTTGCACTCTTTGTTGCAATTTTTGCAATCAGCATTTCCTTCGATCTTTTTACCTGACGCAATCGTTGACGAATTTGGACTGACCTGGCCTTTTGACTCAGATACGGAGTTAGAGTCTACCTCAAGTGCTTTAGCAGCCAACACTTTGTCAGCCATTTTTCCCAGGTTCTCTGTAGTCAACTCCTGCGTTGTATCAATAATGCCAATATCAATCTTCTTTGCTTTCTCGATCTCTTCTTTCTCTTTTTCTTCTTCTTTCATTTTGTCGGTTGGAGTTCCCCACCATTTGTTTTGCCAATACTCATCCTCTTCTATATACTCCTTGATAATAGCTTCGATATCCAGTGTTTTGTCATCGATCGCAATGTTTCCATACGGATCAAGATAACACTCTCTGTCCGGATCCCATCTTCTCGCTTGCTTTGCTTCCGAATAGATACCAGACAGTCTAATGATCTTGTTTTCAGCAATCATTTTTCTGTATCTATACTTCTGTTCTTCAGTACGGTTGTCTTTCCACGGAATAGGTTCATTTTTCGCCATGAATGCGTAACCAACCGCATCTTCTTCCGGTAAACATCTTTACTCCAATCATACCCCTCATCATCGTAGATCACCGCAAGAGACCTAGATTTGTCTCTGTTATCTTCAGCCTGCTTCAATCTAGGCGGCTCAGATTTATTCTGGTGATAAATCGCCTTCTTGTAGTAATCATATTTGAAAGGATTCTCCGATTCATCAGCATAAGCGTTTCTGCATTCTTGCTTGAAGTGACCTTTCTGCTTACACTTGAAGCATGTCACCTTGGACTTATCGAACCCTAACTTTGTAGATGGACCACCGATCGTCTTCCTCCCGGTAATTTCCATAAAGCGTTGTGCTCGACGAACAGCACTTGCCATAGCCCAACGAATATCGATCAGCTCCATTTCTTCGGGATCTATCTGGTCATAATCTTCCTTCATCAGATTTGTGTTCCCGATCTTACCAGCCACCAACCCTTCATATGATTCCAACACAGACGCCAAGAATACCATTTGTTGCTTAGCCGACTCCTCATCAAAATTCTGTGCATTCTTCAAATCTATTGCAATGTTGCATGAAAACTTTGCATTAGAATGACTTGCAGATGATGAAGAACCACTGTGATAACCACTGTGGTTTCCACTGCTTTGACTTTCTTTGTTTGCCGTCGACACATTCTCAGCAGAAAATGCAGTCTTGGGAGAAGTAACTTTCGGCATCATGCTCTTCGGATAATATAGATCCAGATTCTGTTGATAAGATGAGTGATTGACTTTGTACGTCTTCTTCAGTTCCAGTTCGTGATTTTCAAGTCTCTCAATCACCACATCTGGAGTCAACTTTGCAGGCTCAATAGTGTTTTTCAGCATAAGCACATAGTATCTCCAATCCATCTCTTCTGGTAATGAATCGAACAATTTGTCAACAAGTTCTTCATCAAAATATTTGATACCATGTCTTGCTAATTCCAGCTTCAGATGACCGAACCTTTCTATCATTTTACAAACCGACTCGTTCTTTAGACATCCAAACATGTCAAACTCTTTCCTAAGTAGTTTCATTTTGTTTTTCTTGATTTCTTCACTACCTATACATTTCTTTTCTAACTTCATCCAAAGGTCTTTTGCATTCTTATAATCTATTAGTGAGATTATATCTTCACGAACAGACTGAAATAACAACGTTATACACTTCTGTTCGGCTACAAATGAATCAATCTCATCAGATGAAGTTAACATTTCACCAGATTTATCTCCATGTTCATAGCCGTTCTTCAAACTCTTCCAACTAGCAAATGCAAACGCCATCAACCAGTCTTCAAACTTTCTTGACCATCTACTGTACTCTTCGATAGCCATTAGCTTCGGGGGTTTGTTGAACGTTCCGAAAGCACTTTCCGATTCCCAAGCTTCCTTTTTCTTCACAACCGTTGTATTTTCATTTGTGTTACTTGATGAAGTATCATCATTTTCGGAATTTCCTACAAACGCGTACATATCGATGAACGGGTTCAAGAAAATATCATCCATCGTGAATATACCTGAAAAATCAGCAAACACTTAGAAATATTTTTGGTTTTGAAAAATGACAGATTCAAACGGAATGGTTTCAAACGAAATGGTTCAAACGATATTCTCTCAAACGAACTGATTATTTTCAAACAAAATGGACTAATCCGTCTGAGATGACAATAATTTCAAACGAAACCCCTTCAAATGATACACTTTCAAACGTAACCTACTTTCAAACGAACAGTTTCAAACGATATGGTCAATTTCAAACGATACTTCAAACTAACATATCATTTTCAAACGTAAGGTATGTTTTCAAATGATATATTCAAACGGAATGTTTGTTTTCAAACGGACCACCTATGTTTCGTTCAAACGGAACCTTGTTTTTAGTCTATTTTTACCACTTTTACGTTGAATTTTGATTCAAAACTTTCAAGGATTTGTTATCAATGTGTTTCTTTTGATATGTGAACGTTTCAAGTCATTTTAACCGTGACAACTAGTTCAAATAAGAAAAGAAAGGTAGAAGTGAGATAATCCGATGATTTCAAGCTGAATTTGGTACGAACTCCTCGTCCTGAGCTCTGATACCACTTGTTGGACCATTCCGGTGACCTTAAATGTCAGTTAAGGTAGTTCATCTTAGTTTACAGAGGCGGAATCAAAGTAAACCAAGTCAAAACAGCTTGTTCCTTTCAATTTTTCTTTCTATTACTGATTGCGAGCCTTTACAATGAATCTGACAAAATCCGGCAGCACCTTCGCTCACACACACATATATGCTCCTATAACCGTTTGAAATGTTCAGCTATTTATAGATCCAGGCTGACCGTTTGAACGAGACACAACATGTTCAAACGAACATGCTTCAAACGACCTAGCATCTTCAAACGATCAGGTGTATTTCAAACGGCCAGGACCATTTCTACACTAAACAACCCTAATATGAACACTTTTGAACACTCATTTAACCTATCTAGACATAAGACTCCATAAGACATAGTCAGCAGACATTCAGTGCACCAACAGTAGGTCACCTGAAACATGTTGTAAAAATATTTTGTCAGCGGGGAAATACTGAGTGAATCATTCATTTTAAATAAAATGACACGTTGTTATAATTTACAGTATTAAGGGAGATTACAATGTTTCTATCAACCAATTACCCACAGTATTTGTCACTCGATCGGATCTGTGACTATGGTCATATCACTACTGGTCCTGTCACCCAATAGTGACGAGTATCACAAGTTTTAGGCTCGCCCACCTAAAGTGATAAAACAGCAGTAATGTACACAATACCCCACATACTGACTGTAATATTGAAGACTACAAAGACTTAATCCCTATAATTATAACTTTGGAAAATAATTTGGAGTATTGTAAAACAGTTGATAAAAAGATAATGACTCACATTGCAAGTTTAGACGGGCAGTATTTAGCCTACTGATAAGCCGAATAACCTAGTTTAAACAATAATGCACACAAACCAGGTTAGTAACTAATACAGCAGTTACGACAATTCACGAGATTCAACCCTCACAACGAATGACAAAGTGCGATACTTAAATATCAAGCGGATTCGCAACGAATAACAGAGCATAGCCCAGATTTGGGCAATACCCAAATATCCTGTCAGAATCACGACGAATAACAAAGTATAACCCTAATGCGGGCAACACTTAAACATCCATTGGATAGTTTTAATCGATCGGACGTTGAATCGTAATAGCGATCGAGTTAATACCCGGTATTGCAGCAGCGCCTCGCTATACTAATTGAATTTTCCAGTTTACAGTAGTGAGAATTCGTTTTTACGAAAAGGTTTCGACACCAGTGGACTGTGCATGCAACAGGCTATTTATAGCTGAAATTGGGACTTCACGCGGCCCGCGTAAGCCTTCGGCTTACTTTTACGCGGCCCGCCTGGGCGCCTAGTCTAGGCGTAGGCTTGATTGGTCACAAGTAGGTCCCCAGCTGGTCAACACGTGGCCCCGGCATCCTTATCCGGTCAGCCGTAAGTTGACGCGGCCCGCGTAAGACATAGCTTGTCTTTTACGCGGCCCGTCTGAAACCTGACACTTATCTGATAATTCCCTAGTTGACACGGCCCGCGTGAAGCCATGCTTAACCTTTACGCAGCCCGCCTGAAGCCCAAAACTTTGTTTTCTTGATTTTTCATGTACTCTAGGGTTTTTAGGGGTCTGGTTTTGTTACTTAGAGACATTTTTGAAGGTCCTTACATCCTCCCCACCTTAGTCGAAATCTCGTCCTCGAGATTTATTGAAATAAGTGTGGATATTTGCGCTTCATCTCTGATTCCAGCTCCCAAGTATATTCAGGTCCTCTCTTTGAATCCCACTTGACCTTGACTAGCACCAGTCGTTTATGTTTGAGAAACTTAATCTTTCTATCTTCTATTTGAAGTGGTTTTTCAACAAACTTCAACTTTTCATTTACTTGCACATCTTGGAGAGGTACTACCAGAGATTCGTCAGATAGACATTTCTTGAGGTTGGATATATGAAACACATCATGTACCCCAGCTGTAACAACTGTCACTAAAACCCGTAATTAGGATAATAATTATCCAATAAGAAAACCCTAATTAAGACACCTAAATAATTTGGCATAAACCCTGAAATTTCCGGAACAATCGGAATCAGGATCAGGGCCCCTAAAACTCGAGGGGGGCAAACCCTAATTGATAATTATCTAATTAAAATCGTTGCTAAAGGCTGATTGGCTGAATTTTTGACTCACCAAAGCTAAGACCCGAACTCAGCTAGGCTAGGAAATAGGTTGCACCCTTTACAGACCGTAAAGGTTAAGCCTTACGGACCGTAAGCCTACCGGTCAGCCTTATGGACCGTAAGGGTTAGGTCATACGGTCCGTAAGCGAGTCGAATTTCTGGCTATAAATAGCCGACCTTGGCACTTAACTGTTGAAACAAAAGCGACGTAGAATCGCTGTCTGTACGTCGAGTTAGATCGATTACAGTCCACAACACACACACGATCACGAGGTGCTGCCGCAATCAGGGTAATAACTCGATCGCTGTCACACCCCCAAAATCCACCCGCGGAGTACCACCGCTTGGGAGCGTGACTGACCAGGATCAAGCCATCAATCATATCAAACATAGCATTTAATAATAAAAGTAATTAATGTAAATCATCATGACATGATTGATGTTTCAAAACCAAACATCGTTTAAATAGCGGAAGCATAGTAATGTAAACTCAAAATAGTTATAAGTTCAATATCGTTCATGATCCGTATCCCACAACGACCTGCTCCTCCTTGTGCAAGCTCCATAATGTACCTAAGGTCCTGCAAGGCATGCAGCAAATAATCAACAAACTAGTTGAGCGAGTTCACAGAAAGTAAGTTCATAACGTAGTGCATAAGTATAGCTAGTGGGGGCTTCCCATACTAGTGTGTACTAAAGGTGGGGGCTTCCCAAACCTTGTGTTCATAATACTGGTGGGGGCTTCCCATGTTTATCCTGGCTAATGAGGGCTTCTCATTAACGGTACTTACTAGACTAACTTCCGACCATGTGTTCTTCTTTACCGAGAACAGGAAAACGTACAGGGTCACGTAGGCTTTACGTGACGTGCCCTTCCCCGAGGACATGGTACGCGTGGGGGCTACGTAGGCTTTACGCAGCGTGGCCTTCCGACCTGGAAGCCAGTAGATGGTATTGGGTTACGTAGGCTTTACGTAACGTGTCCTCCCGACCCGGGAGACAAATGGCAATTATACTGGGTTACGTAGGCTTTACGTAACATGTCCTGACTACCTGAGGACGATGGTCTATAGTCTAGAGAATGCGTAAGTACGAGTAACTCTTTTAACAATAACATATCCAACCCAATTCCCAACCCGGGAATCCCATGCCTTGGCTGTGTGAACTCACCTTGGTTTGCTCGGCAGATACACAAAGAGTACAGTTAAGCTAGTAAATGGTCAACCACGTCCTATCATGGTTATTATACAAGTCAGGTTTGTATATAGCACGTATATTGTATCACGTATACTCATGGCAAACACGTACATGTATCATCAATCCGATAAACAATCTAAGTGTTCGGTCCAATCATTACCCGGCCCAATGACAATAAGCAGCCCAATATCATAACAGTCATAAGATTGGGCCCGTGACAGTGTAGGCCCAAAACAGTGTTTGTGCATAGCCGGTCTCGAGTCGCAACGGGGATCTCGAGTCGCAACCGAAGATTACGAGTCGCAACAGCTGGTTACGAGTCGCAATGGTGATCTCGGTTCGTCATGGTCCGGTTACGAGTCGCAACGGGACTCGCAACCATGGTCTCGGCTTGTGCTGTTTGTGGTCTCGAGTCGAGACCGTGAGGTTTCGACTCGCAATCTGAGTCGCAACTGTGTGTATAACTGGTTTCCATAATTCCTGTAACAATCATCCCGTGATTTCAGCTAACACCTTGGACAGTTTCACAATTTCGATCAATCAACAGTTAATTCAGATTTCATGCATATTCATAACAATTCAAGAACATCGAACCAGTAATAAATCAGTAATTGTGCATATGAACCATATCTTTTAACATTCAACTAGATTAATCCTTGAAACATAACTATCCCGAAGCCTATCAATTCTAACACCCGAAACAATATATGATAACCGATTACTAGATCATGCATTCAAGAACATATACGACAAACCACAACCCGAATCATAGCACATAACCATGGATTAATCAGCATCATACAATTCCGATTTCGTGACTATCTAACCAATTAACAAGATTATTATCATCACACATCATCAACAACTATCCGAATGATCATGAAAACACGTATAAACAACATGCTATCTAACAATACAAATCACAACCACACTAACCGGATTAGGGAAGGAGAAGAGGACAATCCGAATGGAGGTGTTCTTGCCGTCGGTTCCAAGCACACGAGAGAAGGAGAGGAAATCGCCTAGGGTTTGTGTGTGTGGTGTTTTGCAAAAGTAGTAAAACAAATCCCTAGTCCCGGTTTTGTGTTGCGAGTGGGGAGTGGGCCGAGCCCAACTCGGTTACCAAATGAAGTCCGATTTCAAGGTGTGGCCCAAACGGGCTTGTGTGACCGGTTGGCCTTGTGCGATCGGGTTTTAGTGTGTGGTTTGGGCTCGTGCAACACACAACATACATGCACATAAACATAACATACCAAGTATTCATTCAATTAATAACGTTCTCGTAAACACGTATTGTTACACAAAGTAAGTCTAAAGTTCGAGTTGTCACATTATCCCCAACTAATTGGAAATTTCGTCCCGAAATTTGGTATGCACTCACTGAGGAAGCTAGGTAAGTTATAGCGTTCACTGGTTTTCCTGGGGTGTCACATCCTCCCCTCGTTGATCTGGAATTTCGTCCCGAAATTCCGAAGTAGTAGCTTCAGCCTCAGTAGTGGTAGCATTGGTTTCGAATAACTGGGGGTACTTTTCTGTCATCCTGTCTTCACATTCCCAAGTGTACTCTGGACCGCGTTTGGAGTTCCAACGAACTCGGACAAGAGGGATTCTCTTGTGTTTGAGGACCTTCACATCCCGGTCCGTGATTTCCACTGGTTCCTCGACGAACTGCAACCGCTCGTCGATAGTGAGTTCTTTGAAAGGAATGATGAGGTTTTCATCAGATAGGCACTTCTTTAAGTTCGATACATGAAAGACATTGTGAACTGCCCCGAGTTCAGCTGGTAGGTTCAACTTGTAGGCTACTTTGCCAATCTTTTCTATGATTTCGAATGGTCCGACGTATCGCGGATTCAGTTTGCCCCGTTTGCCAAAACGAACCACACCCTTCCAGGGTGAGAGTTTCAACAAAACCCGGTCCCCGACCTCAAATTCCAATGGCTTTCTACGCTTGTCCGCGTAGGCTTTCTGACGGTCGCGTGCTGCCGCCATGCGTTGTCGTATTTGTGCAATCTTTTCTGTGGCGTCCACTACAATCTCTGGACCCGTAATCTGACTATCCCCCACCTCTGCCCAGCAGAGGGGTGACCGGCATTTACGCCCGTACAATGCCTCGAAGGGAGCGGCTTGAATGCTGGTGTGATAACTGTTATTATACGAGAACTCCACCAAAGGGAGATGCTTTTCCCAGCCGTTGCCGAAATCTATAACGCATGCCCTAAGCATGTCTTCAAGAGTTTGAATCGTTCGCTCAGACTGCCCATCCGTCTGAGGGTGATATGCTGTGCTCATGTCTAGTCGTGAGCCAAAGGATTTATGCATCGCTTGCCAAAGTTCTGACGTGAATCGTGCATCGCGATCCGAAATGATAGATGTGGGCACCCCGTGCCTCGAAACAACTTCTTTAAGGTAGACGTCTGCGAGAGTGGAGAACTTATCCGTTTCCTTTATAGGTAGGAAGTGTGCAGACTTGGTGAGTCGATCCACGATCACCCATATGGTATCATTCCCCCGCTGGGATCTAGGTAGGCCTGTAACAAAATCCATGGAAATTTCTTCCCATTTCCATTGCGGTATCTTAGGCTGCTGAAGTAGGCCAGCTGGTTTCTGATATTCGACCTTGACTCTCGCACAGGTCAAACACTTTCCAACGTACGTAGCAATGTGGGCCTTCATGCTAGGCCACCAATAAGTAGTGCTGATATCGTGGTACATTTTATCCGACCCTGGATGTATCGAATAGCGAGACTTGTGTGCTTCATCCATCACAAGTTCGCGTAAACCGCCATAGAGAGGGACCCAAATCCGGCCCGTTACATAGTAGGCGCCGTCTTCCTTTTGTTCCATTTGTTGTCGTGAGCCGCGTAAGGCTTCAGCCTTGACGTTTTCTGGTTTCAGTGCTTCTGTCTGAGCAGCTCGTATCTGTGCTGGAAGGTTAGACTGAATCGTAAGCTGTAGCGCTCGCACGCGCTTCGGTAAGGTGTCCTTTCGACTTAGAGCGTCAGCCACAACATTGGCTTTGCCTGGATGGTACTTGATGGCGCATTCGTAGTCGTTAAGTAACTCGACCCATCGTCGTTGACGCATGTTCAAATCCTTCTGCTTAAGGATATGCTCGAGACTCCTGTGATCGGTGTAAATCGTGCACCTGGTACCGTACAGGTAGTGTCGCCATATCTTAAGCGCAAAAACAACAGCTCCCAGCTCTAAATCGTGCGTCGTGTAGTTGCGTTCATGAGCCTTGAGTTGACGAGAGGCATAAGCGATAACCTTGTCGCGCTGCATTAACACACATCCAAGTCCCCGAATGGATGCATCACAATAAACCACGAAGTCATCTGTGCCCTCTGGCAATGAGAGGATAGGTGCACTGCAAAGTCTATCCTTTAGGTGCTGAAAAGCAGTCTCCTGGGGTTCTCCCCAGCAATAAGTAACACCCTTCTGTGTCAGTAACGTAAGTGGCTGAGCAATCTTCGAAAAGTCTCTAATAAACCGTCTGTAGTAACCCGCCAAACCCAAGAATTGGCGTATTTCTGTCGGGGTACGCGGTGCAGGCCAGTTTCTGATCGAATCTACCTTGGATGGATCGACATGGATCCCATCCTTGTTCACCACATGGCCTAAGAAGTGGACTTCACGAAGCCAGAAGTCGCATTTAGAAAGCTTGGCGTACAGCTGTTCCTTCCGAAGGAGTTCCAATATAAGGCGAAGATGCTGCTCGTGTTCCTCCTGACTCTTGGAGTAAATCAGAATGTCGTCGATGAATACAATGACGAACTTGTCAAGATAGGGTTTGCACACCCTGTTCATAAGATCCATAAATACAGCAGGCGCGTTTGTTAACCCGAATGGCATGACGAGAAACTCGTAGTGACCGTAACGAGTTCTGAAGGCTGTCTTGGAGACGTCCTCATCCCGGACTCTCAGCTGATGGTAACCAGACCTCAAGTCTATCTTCGAATAGTAGCACGACCCTTGCAACTGATCGAATAAGTCGTCGATGCGCGGAAGAGGATAACGGTTCTTCACCGTCACCTTGTTGAGTTCACGGTAGTCGATACACATCCTGAACGTACCGTCTTTCTTTTTCACAAAAAGTACTGGAGCTCCCCAAGGCGAAGAGCTTGGACGAATGAAGCCCTTTTCCAAGAGCTCTTGTAGCTGCTTAGACAGTTCCTCCAATTCTGATGGAGCTAGACGGTATGGTGCGCGAGCTATGGGTGCTGCTCCTGGAGCGAGCTCGATTTGAAATTCAACCTGACGATGAGGCGGTAAACCAGGTAAATCTTCAGGAAACACCTGAGGGTAATCGCGTACAATTGGAATATCCTCCAATTTCTTTTCCTTTGCTGATGCGTTTGTAACGAGTGCCAGAATGGCAGTGTGCCCCTTACGTAAGCATTTCTGAGCCTTCAAGAAAGAGATGATGCCAACCACAGCACCACTCTTGTCGCCTTGGACTTCGAGAGGTTCCTGACCCGAACGAGGAATGCGAATAATCTTCTCACTGCATAAGATTTCTGCTTGGTGTTGGGATAACCAATCCATCCCAATCACGACGTCGAAACTACCCAAAACTATGGGAATGAGATCGATAGAGAAGGCTTGGCCAGCTAAGATAAGATTACAACCCTGAACTACGTGCGTGGCTTCTAGACTTTTACCGTTAGCTAACTCTACTACATGTTTGGTGGGTAAAAGTGTTGGTGCACGTTTTAGCAGTTGACACATTTTCACAGACATATAGCTTGTATCCGCACCCGAATCAAACAAAACAGTAACGTAAATATTGTCGAGGAGAAACTTACCCATAACCACGTTGGGATCGTTCACTGCGTCGCCTCGACCTAGTACGAATGCACGACCACGAGCTTCATTGCCGTTGTTGTTGTTGTTCCCACCGTTGTTGTTATTCCCGTTGCCCTGGTTATTGTTGTTGCGATTCTGGTTCAACTGAGGGCAATCGCGTTTGAAGTGACCTTCAGCCCCACACTGGAAACATCCCCGGTTTCCACGCTGTGGCTGCTGTTGCTGCTGCTGGTTCTGTGGAGCTGGTTGCTGAGGCTGCTGATTCTGATTCGCAGGACGAGGGCTCCTACAGTCTTTGGCCTCGTGGCCCATCTTAAGACACCTTTGACAACGACCCTTGTTACACGGGCCGTGGTGATGCCTGTTGCAGTTGTGGCACCTAGGTTGACTACCCTGATATCTCCTCTGTCTGTGACTACCAGAGGATTGCTGACTAGGACTCTGGTAGTGGTCAATCTTCTGCTGCTGAGCTTGTGGCTGAACAGTCGCTGAACCTTTACTAGAATCTCCTTCCCACTTTCTTTTACTGTCACCAGATGTAGCAGGAGTAACTGAGGTGGTGACGTTAGTAGTAACACTAACACGCTTGGGCAGTTTATTCTGATCCACTGCCTGATCGGTGATGCGATGAGCAAGACGCTGGATTTCCTGTATGTTGTCGAGATTAGCCGACGTCACGTGGCTCTGAATTTCTGGCGCCAATCCCTTGAGATACATCTCAATGCGCTTGTATGGAGGGTCCACCATAGTTGGACACAGAACAGCCAGCTCATTCGACCGTTTAGTATACGCTTCGATCTCTGACCCAACCATCTTCAGATTATACAGCTCGTCTTCCAGCTTGTGAATATCTTCACGCGTACAATACTCACGCTTGATGAGTTCCTTGAAATCGTTCCATGGGGTGGCGTTAGCAGCTGCCAACCCTAAGATCTGAACTTGGGCTTTCCACCAAGTCAGTGCTATCCCTTCCAAAGAGCCGGTGGCAAACTTGACCTTGCGAGCCTCAGGGCACTCGCACATTTCGAATACAGATTCTAGCTTTTCAAACCAATGGAGGAGTCCCACTGCCCCCTCGGTGCCGCTGAAAGAATTTGGACGATAGTCCATGAAGTTCTTGAATGTGCAGACTGGCTGCTGCGCGTGTTGACCTATTGTGTACGAATAGGACGAAGTTAAATACGAGAGTTAATGTAGGATCTAAAGATCCTAGTGTGTGCCTATACTGCAGGATATACTACCTGCTTGAGCTGCTGCAACTGCCGCAGCAACTTGGGCTTGAACGAGAGCCTCTAGCTGGGCTTGTGTCATGTTGATTCTTCCAGACATGATCTTCATTGTAACAAGTAGCATAGGTAAGAATAGTTCGCGAATAGGGCGATGACAGAAAAGTGTAAGCACGTAGGGATTCTCATGTTATAGTATCATGTGTATCTAAACGTAATGCGAGCAAAGTTTTAAGCAGTTCTAGCAAACAGGCAATAAACATAAACCTTATTACCTAGGATGTCGAGTCTTGCACGTGGAGCGAAGCGTCGTTGTGGATCGTTGAGAGCACTGTTCTGGTTATAGTCCGGTTTTAATAAAAACGTTTTCCCATATTAAAACCAAGTTCTCTATAACCAATGGCTCTGATACCAATCTGTCACACCCCCAAAATCCACCCGCGGAGTACCACCGCTTGGGAGCGTGACTGACCAGGATCAAGCCATCAATCATATCAAACATAGCATTTAATAATAAAAGTAATTAATGTAAATCATCATGACATGATTGATGTTTCAAAACCAAACATCGTTTAAATAGCGGAAGCATAGTAATGTAAACTCAAAATAGTTATAAGTTCAATATCGTTCATGATCCGTATCCCACAACGACCTGCTCCTCCTTGTGCAAGCTCCATAATGTACCTAAGGTCCTGCAAGGCATGCAGCAAATAATCAACAAACTAGTTGAGCGAGTTCACAGAAAGTAAGTTCATAACGTAGTGCATAAGTATAGCTAGTGGGGGCTTCCCATACTAGTGTGTACTAAAGGTGGGGGCTTCCCAAACCTTGTGTTCATAATACTGGTGGGGGCTTCCCATGTTTATCCTGGCTAATGAGGGCTTCTCATTAACGGTACTTACTAGACTAACTTCCGACCATGTGTTCTTCTTTACCGAGAACAGGAAAACGTACAGGGTCACGTAGGCTTTACGTGACGTGCCCTTCCCCGAGGACATGGTACGCGTGGGGGCTACGTAGGCTTTACGCAGCGTGGCCTTCCGACCTGGAAGCCAGTAGATGGTATTGGGTTACGTAGGCTTTACGTAACGTGTCCTCCCGACCCGGGAGACAAATGGCAATTATACTGGGTTACGTAGGCTTTACGTAACGTGTCCTGACTACCTGAGGACGATGGTCTATAGTCTAGAGAATGCGTAAGTACGAGTAACTCTTTTAACAATAACATATCCAACCCAATTCCCAACCCGGGAATCCCATGCCTTGGCTGTGTGAACTCACCTTGGTTTGCTCGGCAGATACACAAAGAGTACAGTTAAGCTAGTAAATGGTCAACCACGTCCTATCATGGTTATTATACAAGTCAGGTTTGTATATAGCACGTATATTGTATCACGTATACTCATGGCAAACACGTACATGTATCATCAATCCGATAAACAATCTAAGTGTTCGGTCCAATCATTACCCGGCCCAATGACAATAAGCAGCCCAATATCATAACAGTCATAAGATTGGGCCCGTGACAGTGTAGGCCCAAAACAGTGTTTGTGCATAGCCGGTCTCGAGTCGCAACGGGGATCTCGAGTCGCAACCGAAGATTACGAGTCGCAACAGCTGGTTACGAGTCGCAATGGTGATCTCGGTTCGTCATGGTCCGGTTACGAGTCGCAACGGGACTCGCAACCATGGTCTCGGCTTGTGCTGTTTGTGGTCTCGAGTCGAGACCGTGAGGTTTCGACTCGCAATCTGAGTCGCAACCGTGTGTATAACTGGTTTCCATAATTCCTGTAACAATCATCCCGTGATTTCAGCTAACACCTTGGACAGTTTCACAATTTCGATCAATCAACAGTTAATTCAGATTTCATGCATATTCATAACAATTCAAGAACATCGAACCAGTAATAAATCAGTAATTGTGCATATGAACCATATCTTTTAACATTCAACTAGATTAATCCTTGAAACATAACTATCCCGAAGCCTATCAATTCTAACACCCGAAACAATATATGATAACCGATTACTAGATCATGCATTCAAGAACATATACGACAAACCACAACCCGAATCATAGCACATAACCATGGATTAATCAGCATCATACAATTCCGATTTCGTGACTATCTAACCGATTAACAAGATTATTATCATCACACATCATCAACAACTATCCGAATGATCATGAAAACACGTATAAACAACATGCTATCTAACAATACAAATCACAACCACACTAACCGGATTAGGGAAGGAGAAGAGGACAATCCGAATGGAGGTGTTCTTGCCGTCGGTTCCAAGCACACGAGAGAAGGAGAGGAAATCGCCTAGGGTTTGTGTGTGTGGTGTTTTGCAAAAGTAGTAAAACAAACCCCTAGTCCCGGTTTTGTGTTGCGAGTGGGGAGTGGGCCGAGCCCAACTCGGTTACCAAATGAAGTCCGATTTCAAGGTGTGGCCCAAACGGGCTTGTGTGACCGGTTGGCCTTGTGCGATCGGGTTTTAGTGTGTGGTTTGGGCTCGTGCAACACACAACATACATGCACATAAACATAACATACCAAGTATTCATTCAATTAATAACGTTCTCGTAAACACGTATTGTTACACAAAGTAAGTCTAAAGTTCGAGTTGTCACATTATCCCCAACTAATTGGAAATTTCGTCCCGAAATTTGGTATGCACTCACTGAGGAAGCTAGGTAAGTTATAGCTTCACTGGTTTTCCTGGGGTGTCACAATCGCTATTACGATTCAACGTCCGATCGATTATAACTATCCAACGATAGTCCGGGTGCTGCTCAAATTGAGCTTGTACTTTGATTATTCGTCGTGATTTCGACTTGAATATTAGAGTGCTGTTCGAATTCGGACTATGCTCTGTTATTTGTTGTGAATCCGATTGAATTATCGAGTATTGCACTGATTAATCGTTGTGAGGGTTTAATCTCGTGAATTGACGTAACTGCTGTATTAGTTACTAACCTGCCTGTGTGTGCATTGTGTTAAACTAGGTTTAATCAAGGCTAATCAGTAGGCTTATATCTTGCTCGTAATCTGCAAAGTGAGTCATTCTTCTTTTAAAACTGTTTTCTCACAGATTGTGAGTAAGTTGTACAAAACTCCAAAGTTATTTTCAAAGTTATAAGTACAGGGATTAAGTCTTTGTAATCACCATATTACAGCCGGTATGTGGGGTTTTGTATACATTACTTGTTTCCCGTCACACTTGGACAAACGGGTGGCCAAGGGGTTATCTGACCACAGTCACAGACACCATTGGACAAATGGGCTAGCCAATGGTTGGTCGAGTGACAAATACTGTGGGTAGTTGGTTTGATATCAGAAACATTGTAATCGCTCTTAATACTGTAATTTATAACTAACGGGTCGTTTTAGAAAACAGAATGATTCACTCAGTATTTCCCCGCTGACAAAACCTTTTTCCAACATGTTTCAGGTGATCTATGTGATCCAGGAAAAGTGCAGTAAAGCACTACAAGCTCAGAGAAGTGGCTCATTGTGAATAAATAAATAAAACATGTTTTGGAAAATAATGATTTCTGTGTGAAATCAACTTATTGTAAATTATGGGATTTTATCCCTAAAAACTTTGTGTAATATATTAAACGAGCATTTTACGGTGAAAAGATCCTGTAATAAAAGACTTCCGCTGTCACATAAATCAGATACCACGGGATTTCTGTCCCGCGGCCCCAGGAACGGGTCAAACCGGGTCGGGGGCCGTGACAGAAATAAGGTGGTATCAGAGCTAATTAATAACTATTGAGCCACTAATCGAGCCACTGATTTAAGCCTATTACTGAATTAAGTATTTAACCAAATACTTAATCCTACTAGCTGTCATTTTGTGATTATATGTTTTATTAACTGATTATTTGTTAGTTACAGTATGGGTAAACAAAAGCTGTCTGCTATCTACCACAAATTAGATATCGCATCTTCTTCTAAAAACCCAGTAAAACTAGAAGAAGGAATCTTTGTCCGCAAGGTAAACTATGAGAATCCTCTTTCCCTAGAAAAAAGGGATTCGATACTTAAAAAGAGTCAGGAGAAAAAGAAACCCCGAACCAAGAAAGTTAGGTTTAACCCAGAAGTCCAGGAATTGGGTAATAGTTCACCTTGGGAAGACAAACTAGACGAAAAATGGGCAAATCTCTATATGCTAGCTACTGTAGCAGAAAATGCAAATCTCTAAATATCTGATAAGTCGGGGCTAGTAAGAAAAATCACTATCCAGTAAATAAATAAAATCCTAGTGTGTTTATTTCTGCTGTCCTCTGTATAAATTAATATGCAATAAAACTTCAGTGTTTGTTTGTTAAACTTTGTTCCAAAGTTTTAACATTGCATTCTTGTATTTTGCATATATACTATGCAGCATGAGTGAGATATCGGAAGCATTTCAGAATCTCAACTTATATCCAGTGCCTATCGAAGTCTCTTACGACTTTACTGGTTACATTGCTGACATAGAAGAACCTGTGGAATTCCAAGCTCCACCACTGGAAAAAGCTAAACCTAAAAAGAAGAGAAGATACGTAGGGTGGAGGAAAGTACGCCGTAGGAAACCAGCCACTAGGAGACTTCCTAAAATAGAAAATCCTGTGAGCATGAACAAGGGAAAGGAAATAGAAACTGGAGAAAGTTCTAAACCACCAGAAAAAGAAATAGGAATAGATCTTAAGCAAAAGGGAATAGAGATTGGAGAGAGTTCAAAACAACCAGAAGAAATCACGTTCCAGGACGAAATAGATCGCCTACTAGAAAACTGTGATGTCATAAGCCCGATTCGCAATAATTTGTACCCTTACCCGGCTACAGTCCAATTTCCCTTAAATGTAGCGCCATCTGTTCCAGAACCTTTAATCCACACCCGACCACTGGGCGAACTGGAGGAATGGTGGACAAATGACTGGCAATTCCAAAGCATAGTTAATAGTCCTTATAGTTTCCTTCCACAATTCGATCCAGAACCGATCCCTAATCCTCCCATGAGTAATGAAAACCTAGCTGAACTTCGTCAGTTCGGTGAAGAACTGATAGGTACAGGTAATAGGATCAGAGAAATGGGAGAGCAACTATCTTGGAAATACGATGAGAGGGAGCATCGTTACTAGAACTATCAGTCAAACCACGAATAAGTCAGGAAGCCATATTGTATAATAGTGTAAATAAGTAACCTAAAACTTTGTAAAATGGGCAATAAAACTTTGTAAGATACGGTGTGTACGGATGCATATACAATATACAATAACAAAATGAAAGTCGAGAAATCGGCAATTTTGGTTATGCTTGTATGTTGTAATAATTTATGTGTTCATCTGTGCTAATTTTGTTATTAATAAATTAGACACTAATAATTCCTACTAATTAGCAGATGGAAAACGCTAACAATGAACCAATTAATGAAGTAAATCAATCTGAGCAAGAACAGGAAGATCAATATATAACCCGACAAGATATCGAGCACTTTATCGCCCAAGGGATAGCCCATGCTATTCCAGAAATTGTGGCTGTTGTTCAAAAACCTGCAGAACCACAACACTTGAATCATAGTAAACGTACTCTGGAAAACAACGGCAGTAACAGCATAAATGGAGGCGGTAATCATAATGATCATGATCCGCAACAAGTCCCACTTCTAAAAAGAATAAAAGCTGCAACACCTGGTTGCACTTACAAAGAATTTCTTGCTTGCAAACCCACTGAATTTGCAGGTAACGAAGGGGCAACTGCAACACTGCGCTGGTTAGAGAAAACCGAAGCAGTAATTGCAATAAGCAAATGTGCCGAAGAGGATCAAGTGATGTATGCATCAAATCTGTTCAAAGAAGGAGCACTAGAATGGTGGAACACGATCCTCCAGGCAAAAGAAAGAAGGATAGCCTATGCCATGAGTTGGGAAGAATTTAAGAGTCTTGTAGAAAGAAAATTCTATCCCGAATATGAAAAAGATCAAATGGCAAACAAATTCCTAAGTCACCGCATGACAGGGGTAGATTGCCGGGGCTATACTTCGACATTCTTTGAATACGCAAGGGTAGTGCCAACACTGGCTTCGCCAGAATCGGTACTTATTTCCCGTTACATCTGGGGGTTAATTAGTGAAATCCGAAACATCGTTAAAGCTGCGAGACCTCGTACCATTGACGATGCTGTAGAATTAGCTAACACCCTAACGGATGAATTGGTGCGCACAAGAGAAGAAGATCGTAAGAAGGAAATAGCTCAAAAGATTACCCAAGGATTTCGTATGGGTAATACCAAGAAAAGAGGAACAGGGCAATCCTCATCACCTCCTTTCTGCAGAAATTGCAAAAAGAAGCATTATGGACAATGCAATATAGTTTGCAATTTTTGCAAGGCAAAAGGACATCGTGAAGAAGACTGCAGGAAGAAAACAAGAATTTGTTATAACTGCAGAGAAAGGGGACATTTCCAATCCGAATGTCCTAAGCTATCTAAACTAGTAGACAACAAAGCTAAATCAGCTGAAGGAGCAACCAAGAAGAATGTACGCGCATTCCAGCTGACCACTCAGGAGGCCGAACTCATTCCAGATGTGATATCTGGTACGTTCCTAGTACAGGATGTGTTTGCAAAAGTATTATTTGACTCTGGTGCGAACCAAAGTTTTATTAATACTTCATTTTGTCAAGCTCTTAAATTACCTTTAACCACTATTAGGCAGATTTTTACAGTCGAAACAGCAGAAGGAAATTCTGTGAAAATAGATACAGTTTGGCAAAAAGGAAAAATAGAACTATTAGGCCATAAGTTTTCTGCAAATCTGTTACCAATGAATTTAGCCGGATTCGATGTAGTATTAGGGATGGATTGGTTAATAGCCAACCATGCACGAATCCTATGTGATAAAAATGCCATAGAAATTCAAACTCCTTCAGGAGAGGTAATTTTAATTACTGGAGATAAACCTCGAAAGCCACTGAAATTTATTTCAGTAATGAAATTGGCAAGTTATTCGAGAAAGCAGGAAATGGTGTATATGATTTCAGTAATCATTGACACCAAAGATAAGAAACTTCAGGATATCCCGATAGTCTCAGAATACCCCGATGTTTTTCCAGAAGATTACCTGGATTACCACCTGATAGGGAAGTAGAGTTTAGAATACATTTAATTCCAGGTACTGCACCAATAGCCAAAGCACCATATAGATTAGCACCTACCGAAATGCTAGAATTGAAAAAGCAATTAGATGAATTATTAAGCAAAGGATTCATACAACCTAGTTCATCCCCTTGGGGTGCACCAGTGTTGTTTGTGAAAAAGAAAGATGGATCGATGAGAATGTGTATCGATTATAGAGAATTGAATAAGGTTACGATTAAGAATCGATACCCACTACCTAGGATTGATGATCTTTTTGATCAATTGCAAGGAGCTAGGTATTTCTCTAAGATAGATTTAAGATCCGGATATCATCAGTTGAAAGTACAAGAAGAAGACATACCTAAAACTGCTTTCAGAACTAGGTATGGTCATTATGAGTTTACAGTCATGCCCTTTGGATTAACAAATGCCCCAGCAGCATTCATGGACATGATGAATCGAATCTGTAAACCATACTTGGATAAATTTGTGATCGTTTTCATCGACGATATAGTTATTTACTCCAAAAGCCAAAAAGAACATTGTAACCACTTACACGTTCTCTTAACCTTGTTAAGAAAAGAAAGGCTTTATGCCAAATTCTCGAAATGTGAATTTTGGCTGCAAGAAGTACAATTCTTAGGTCATGTGGTAAATCACGAAGGTATCCATGTAGATCCTGCTAAGATAGAAGCAATTACGAAATGGAAAGTCCCACAGACAGCAATGGAGATAAGAAGTTTTCTAGGCTTAGCTGGATACTATAGACGATTTATCAAAGATTTTTCTAAGATAGCCGTACCTTTAACTAAGTTAACCTGTAAAGCTGCTAAGTTTGAATGGAGACCTAGACAAGAAGAAGCTTTTAAGATTTTAAAGCATCGATTGACGAATGCACCCATCTTAGCTTTACCAGAAGGAACCGAAGATTTCGAAGTATATTGTGATGCTTCAAAATTAGGATACGGATGTGTGTTAATGCAACGCAAGAAGGTAATTGCGTGTGCTTCTAGACAATTGAAAAAGCACGAAGAGAATTATACGACTCATGATCTAGAATTAGGAGCCATAATTTTTGCCCTTAAGATATGGAGACATTATCTGTATGGAAGTAAGTTTACTGTTTATACAGATCATAAGAGTTTAAGATATATATTTGGGCAAAAAGAGTTAAACATGAGGCAAAGAAGATGGATGGAAATGCTAAGCGATTACGACTGTGATATCCAATATCACGAAGGAAAGGCAAATGTAGTTGCAGATGCCTTAAGTCGTAAGTACCATGAGAAACAGAAACGAGTCCGTGCTCTTAGGTTAAGTCTACAAGTAGATTTAATGGAACAAATCAAAGAAGTTCAGGGAACGGCAATCAAGGACGATGCCGAAGGAATGAAAGGTTACCTAAAGGAATTAGAACAAGGAAAAGATGGAATTTGGAAATTCCATAAGAAACGAATTTGGGTACCTAAGCGAGGAGAGTTAAGAAATAAGATTTTAGAAGAAGCTCATAAATCTAGGTATACCATGCACCCAGGAAATAATAAGATGTACCAAGATTTAAGAAATAATTTCTGGTGGATAGGAATGAAAAAGGATATAGCCGAATACGTATCCAAGTGTTTAACTTGTTCACAAGTTAAGGCTGAACACCAGAAACCCTCAGGATTACTACAACAGCTAGAAATGCCTATATGGAAATGGGAACTCATAACAATGGATTTTGTTACAAAGTTACCCAAAACCAGAAGAGGTAATGATGCGATTTGGGTAATTGTAGACCGATTAACCAAGTCGGCTCATTTCTTACCAATGAAAGAAACCTTTAGCATGGAAAGATTAGCGCAACTGTACGTGGACGAAGTGGTATCTTTACATGGAGTCCCACTCTCTATTGTATTGGATAGAGATAGTCGTTTTACTTCTCATTTCTGGACAAGTTTTCAGAAAGCAATGGGAACTCGATTAAATCTAAGTACTGCATATCATCCACAAACAGACGGACAGAGTGAAAGGACAATACAAACTTTAGAAGACATGCTCCGAGCATGTGTAATTGATTTTGGTGGTAATTGGGATAGCCATTTGCCATTAATAGAATTCTCCTATAACAATAGTTATCATTCAAGCATCAAAGCTGCACCATTCGAAGCACTGTATGGACGCAAGTGCAGAACTCCAGTATGTTGGGCAGAAATAGGAGAAAGCCAATTATCAGGTCCAGAAATTGTACAAGAAACTACTGACAAGATAACCCAGATCAAGGAAAGACTGAAAACGGCTCGAGATCGTCAGAAAAGTTATGCAGACAATCGTCGCAAGCCTTTAGAATTTCAAATCGGGGACAAAGTACTTTTAAAAGTTTCTCCTTGGAAAGGAGTAGTACGATTCGGTAAGAAAGGAAAGCTAAGTCCAAGGTATGTTGGACCATTCCCCGTGATACAACGAATAGGACCAGTAGCTTATCGTTTACAACTACCAGAAGAATTAGCTGGAGTACATGATGTATTTCATGTATCCAATCTCAAGAAATGTTTATCAGACGAATCCCTGGTAGTCCCTCTTCAAGATGTAGAGGTAAATGAAAAGTTGAAATTCGTAGAGAAACCATTAGAGATCGAAGATCGAAAAGTCAAATTTCTCAAGCATAAACGACTGGTGTTGGTCAACGTCAAATGGAATTCAAGGAGAGGGCCAGAATACACTTGGGAGCTGGAATCAGAAATGAAGCGAAAATATCCTCATCTATTCCAGTAAATCTCGAGGACGAGATTTTTTCTTAAGGTGGGGAGGATGTAACAACTGTCACTAAAACCCGTAATTAGGATAATAATTATCCAATAAGAAAACCCTAATTAAGACACCCAAATAATTTGGCATAAACCCTGAAATTTCCGGAACAATCGGAATCAGGATCAGGGCCCCTAAAACTCGAGGGGGGCAAACCCTAATTGATAATTATCTAATTAAAATCGTTGCTAAAGGCTGATTGGCTGAATTTTTGACTCACCAAAGCTAAGACCCGAACTCAGCTAGGCTAGGAAATAGGTTGCACCCTTTACGGACCGTAAAGGTTAAGCCTTACGGACCGTAAGCCTACCGGTCAGCCTTACGGACCGTAAGGGTTAGGTCATACGGTCCGTAAGCGAGTCGAATTTCTGGCTATAAATAGCCGACCTTGGCACTTAACTGTTGAAACAAAAGCGACGTAGAATCGCTGTCTGTACGTCGAGTTAGATCGATTACAGTCCACAACACACACACGATCACGAGGTGCTGCCGCAATCAGGGTAATAACTCGATCGCTATTACGATTCAATGTCCGATCGATTATAACTATCCAACGATAGTCCGGGTGCTGCTCAAATTGAGCTTGTACTTTGATTATTCGTCGTGATTTCGACTTGAATATTAGAGTGCTGTTCGAATTCGGACTATGCTCTGTTATTTGTTGTGAATCCGATTGAATTATCGAGTATTGCACTGATTAATCGTTGTGAGGGTTTAATCTCGTGAATTGACGTAACTGCTGTATTAGTTACTAACCTGCCTGTGTGTGCATTGTGTTAAACTAGGTTTAATCAAGGCTAATCAGTAGGCTTATATCTTGCTCGTAATCTGCAAAGTGAGTCATTCTTCTTTTAAAACAGTTTTCTCACAGATTGTGAGTAAGTTGTACAAAACTCCAAAGTTATTTTCAAAGTTATAAGTACAGGGATTAAGTCTTTGTAATCACCATATTACAGCCGGTATGTGGGGTTTTGTATACATTACTTGTTTCCCGTCACACTTGGACAAACGGGTGGCCAAGGGGTGATCTGACCACAGTCACAGACACCATTGGACAAATGGGCTAGTCAATGGTTGGTCGAGTGACAAATACTGTGGGTAGTTGGTTTGATATCAGAAACATTGTAATCGCTCTTAATACTGTAATTTATAACTAACGGGTCGTTTTAGAAAACAGAATGATTCACTCAGTATTTCCCCGCTGACAAAACCTTTTTCCAACATGTTTCAGGTGATCTATGTGATCCAGGAAAAGTGCAGTAAAGCACTACAAGCTCAGAGAAGTGGCTCATTGTGAATAAATAAATAAAACATGTTTTGGAAAATAATGATTTCTGTGTGAAATCAACTTATTGTAAATTATGGGATTTTATCCCTAAAAACTTTGTGTAATATATTAAACGAGCATTTTACGGTGAAAAGATCCTGTAATAAAAGACTTCCGCTGTCGCATAAATCAGATACCACGGGATTTCTGTCCCGCGGCCCCAGGAACGGGTCAAACCGGGCCGGGGGCCGTGACACCAGCTAATTCTTCTGGTAGTTGTAAACGGTAAGCAACTGGTCCTATTCGTTGGATTACTTGAAATTGTCCTATGTACCCTGGGCTCAGTTTTCCCTTCTTTCCAAATCGTACTACTCCTTTCCAAGGAGAAACCTTTAAAAGTACCTTGTCTCCGACTTGAAATTCCAGTGGCTTACGATGATTGTCTGCATAACTTTTCTAGCAATCCCGAGCTGTCTTTAGTCTTTCCTTGATTTGAGTTATCTTGTCAGTGGTTTCTTGTACAATTTCAGGTCCTGATAATTGACTTTCTCCTATTTCTGCCCAACAAACTGGAGTTCTACACTTGCGTCCATACAGTGCTTCGAGCGGGGCAGCTTCAATGCTTGCATGATAACAATTGTTATAGGATAATTCAATTAAGGGCAAATGATCATCCCAATTTCCACCAAAATCTATTACACATGCCCTGAGCATGTCTTCCAAGGTTTGAATGGTTCTTTCACTTTGTCCGTCTGTTTGGGGATGATAAGCTGTACTTAAATTTAATCGAGTACCCATGGCTTCTTGGAAACTTGTCCAGAAGTGTGAGGTAAAACGACTATCCCTATCTGACACAATGGAGAGTGGAACTCCATGTAAGGATACTACCTCGTCTACATATAATTTTGCTAATCTTGCCATGGTGAAAGTTTCTTTCATGGGTAGAAAATGAGCTGACTTGGTTAATCGATCCACAATTACCCAAATCGCATCATTACCTTTTCTGGTTTTGGGTAACTTAGTAACGAAATCCATGGTTATTAATTCCCATTTCCAAACAGGCATTTCTAACTGTTGAAGTAACCCTGAAGGTTTCTGGTGTTCTGCCTTAACTTGCGAACAAGTAAGACACTTAGATACATAACTAGCTATATCCTTTTTCATACCTATCCACCAGAAATTATTTCTTAAATCTTGGTACATCTTATTATTTCCAGGGTGCATGGTATACCTAGATTTATGGGCTTCCTCTAAAATCTTATTTCTTAAATCCCCCTGTTTAGGTACCCAAATCCTTTTCTTGTGGAATCTCCAAATTCCATCACTTCCTTGTTCCAATTCTTTTGTTCGTCCTTTCATTTCTTCAGCATCATCCTTGATTGCTGTGGTTTGAACATTCTTTAATTGTTCCATTAAATCTAACTGTAGATTAATCTAAGGGCACGAACTCGCTTTTGTTTTTCATGATACTTACGACTTAAGGCATCTGCAACTACATTTGCCTTTCCCTCGTGATATTGAATATCATAGTCGTAATCGCTTAGAATTTCCATCCATCTTCTTTGTCTCATGTTTAATTCTTTTTGCCCAAATATATACCTTAAGCTTTTATGATCCGTATAGACAGTAAACTTACTTCCATACAGATAGTGTCTCCAAATCTTAAGGGCAAAAATTACTGCTCCTAATTCTAAGTCATGAGTCGTGTAGTTTTCTTCGTGCTTTTTTAATTGTCTTGAGGCATACGCAATTACCTTTTTGCGTTGCATTAACACGCATCCTAATCCTAGCATAGAAGCATCACAGTAAACTTCAAAATCTTCTGTTCCATCTGGTAATGCTAAGATTGGGGCATTTGTTAATCTTTGCTTTAAAATCCTAAAGGCTTCTGCTTGTCTAGGTCCCCATTCAAATTTTACGGCTTTACAGGTTAACTTGGTTAATGGCACGGCTATTTTAGAAAAATCTTTATTAAAGCGCCTATAATATCCAGCTAATCCTATAAAACTTCTAACTTCCGTCGCTGATTGCGGGGCCTTCCATTTGGTGATCGCTTTTGGAGGGATCTACGTGAATACCTTCGTGATTCACCATGTGTCCTAAAAATTGCACTTCCTGTAGCCAGAATTCACACTTCGAGAATTTGGCATAAAGCTTTTCTTTTCTTAACAAAGTTAAGAGTGCATGCAGGTGCTCACAATGTTCCTCCTGACTTTTGGAGTAAATAAGTATATCGTCGATGAAAACGATTACAAATTTATCCAAATACGGTTTACAGATTCTATTCATCATGTCCATAAATGCTGCTGGAGCATTTGTTAATCCGAAGGGCATGACTGTAAACTCGTAATGTCCATACCTAGTTCTGAAAGCGTTTTAGGTATGTCTTCTTCTTGTACCTTCAATTGATGATATCCGGAGCGCAAATCTATCTTAGAAAAATATCTAGCTCCTTGCAATTGATCAAAAAGATCATCAATCCTAGGTAATGGGTATCGATTCTTAATTGTAACTTTGTTTAATTCCCAATAGTCGATACACATTCTCATTGATCCGTCCTTTTTCTTTACAAACAACACCGGAGCTCCCCATGGAGAGGAACTTGGTCGTATAAACCCTTTACTTAGTAATTCATCTAACTGTTTCTTTAATTCTAACATTTCGGTAGGTGCTAACCGATAGGGTGCCTTGGCTATCGGTATAGTCCCTGGAATTAGATGAATTCTAAATTCTACCTCCCTATCGGGTGGTAATCCTGGTAGGTCCTCTGGAAAAACACCTGAGTATTCGGATACTATCGGGATATCCTCCAGTTTCTTACTTTCGTTATTAATAACTACCGAAACCATATATACTATTCCTTGTTTTCTTGAATAACTGGCTAATTTTATTACTGAAATAAATTTCAGTGGCTTTTGTGGCTTATCTCTGGTAATTATTACTAATTCTCCTGTAGGTGTATGGATTTCTATGGAATTTTTATCACAGAGAATTCGAGCATGGTTGGCTACTAACCAATCCATTCCTAACACGACATCGAATCCGGCTAAGTTCATGGGTAACAGGTTTGCAGAAAATTTATGGCCTAAAAGTTCTATCTTCCCTTCTTGCAAAACCTTATTTATTTTAACAGAATTCCCATCTGCCGTTTCGACTGTAAAAATTTGCCTAAGGTTGGTTAAAGGTAAATTAAGGGCTTGGCAAAATGAAGTATTTATAAAACTTTGGTTTGCACCAGAGTCAAATAATACTTTTGCATAAACGTCGTGAACTAAAAACGTACCAGCTATGACATCAGGAATTAATTCGGCTTCCTGAGTAGTCAATTGGAAGGCTCTAGCGTTCTTCTTGGTAGTTCCTTCAGCCGGTTTGGCCTTGTTGTCTGCTGGTTTGACTAATTTAGGGCAATCTGGCTTGTAATGCCCAGTTTCTCCGCAGTTGTAGCAGACTATGGTTTTCTTTCTGCAATTCTCTTCACGATGTCCTACAGTTGTGCAAAAATTGCAGGTTTCCCTACATTTTCCGAAATGCTTCTTCTTACCGTTTTTGCAATATGGCGGAACAGAAGATTGCCCTGTTCCCCTTCTCTTGAAATTACTACTATTACCCACACGAAATCCTTGGGTAATTTTCTGGGCCAAATCCTTCTTTCTATTTTCTTCTCGAGTGCGTACCAGGCCGTCAGTTAAGGTGTTGGCTAATTCTATTGCATCGTCAATCGTGCGAGGTCTTGCAGCTTTTACAATGTCACAGATCTCGCTAATCAAACCCCAAATATAGCGAGAAATAAGTACCGGTTCCGGCGAGGCCAGAGTAGGTACAATCCTGGCATACTCAAGGAATTTAGAAGTGTACCCTCGACAGTCCACATCCACCATTCAGTGGCTTAGGAATTTGTTTGTCATTTGTTCTTTTTCATATTCGGGACAGAATTTTCTTTCTATCAATTGCTTAAATTCTTCCCAATTCATGGCATAAATCACGTTATTTCCTTTAGCTTGTAATACCGTGTTCCACCATTCTAATGCCTCTTCCTTGAAAAGGTGAGAAGCGTACATGACCTTGTCTTCCTCGGCACATTTACTTATTTTGATTACTGCCTCGGTTTTCTCTAACCAATGCAGTGCCGCAGTCGCCCCTTCGTTGCCTGCAAATTCCACAGGTTTACAGGCGAGGAATTCTTTGTAAGTGCAACCAGGTGTTGCAGCTTTCATCCTTTTCTGTATTGGGGTTTGAATTCTGTCATTATATTACCGCCTCCATTGATACTATTACTGGCAGTATCGTCGTGCGTACGTTTACTAGGGTGAGCTTGCGAAGGCTCAACAGGACTTTTTACTGCAGCGACGATAGCTGGGATAGCATTAACTATTCCCTGAGCAACGATATTTTCTATGTCTTGCCGATTTAGGAAGTGATCCTCGTTATTGTGTTCCGACTGGTTAGCTTCGTTAACTGGTTCATTTACGGCGTGTTCCATCTGGATGTATATCAATTACGAACTATTATTTAATATAAACACTTAGATATATTTTACAACCAAACTTTATTTAAAATAATAAACACAACAACCTTATAGATCTATTACAACTGAAATTCCAAAAACATACTATGATAATTATACCCTGCATTTATTTTATTCCCTCGTACTTATTTATTTATTATGGTTGATTTTGGTTTGGCCACTTATCTTAATTAAGGATTGAGATTCACTGCAGTAGTAGCTAACATATAAAGGTCTGACCATTTTTTATCTAATTCGTCTTCCCACGGCGGGTTTTTACCTATTTCCTTATTAATTACCACTTCTTTTGATTTGGACGTTCCTACTTTCTCTTGGCTTTTTCTAATAATCCAATCTCTTTTCTCGGGAGTAAGTGGGTTTTCATAGGATGCTTTACGAATATATTCCTTCATTGGTATTCACTGAATATCTTGAGGAATTTGGTTGGGACGAGGTTCTCTTAGTCTTTTGGGCACTATCTAGTTGATGGTAAATATCCGAAAGCTTTTGCTTACCCATTCTGTACATTAACAAGTAGTCAATTAACACGAAAAGACAAATTAAGAAACAAATAATCACAAAAACATGTACAGCCAAAACTGTCGACTTTGCGACCATTCGATTTTATATAGTTTTAATAGTATGCGTCCGTACACACTGCTTATCTTACAACGTTTTATTTTTAGACTATTTTACAAGATTTATATTTTACTATTAGTATTATACATTACAACCACACCACCCTCTGCACTCCCTGTTAACTAGCTTTTCAGAAACGACGTTCCCTCTCGTCGTATTTCCAGGAGATCTGTTCTCCTACTTCCCGAATCCTATTTCCTGCATCCACCAACTCCTCGCCGTAATGGCGGAGTTCAGCTAAATTTTCGTTACTCATTGGTGGGTTTGGTATAGGTTCCGGGTCGAATTGAGGGAGAAAAGTGTTAGGGCTATTCATAATGTTCTGAAATTGCCAGTCGGCAGTCCACCACTCTTCTAGTGTTCCTGGTAAAGGTCTAGGGTGAACTATAGGGTCTGGAATGGCAGGTTCTAGGTTAACAGGTAGTAGGGCTTCTACTGGGTAGTTAAAGAGAGTTTCATCGGCAGGCCCGATGATATCACCTAGTGACAGTTTACGGTCCAATTCTTCTTCCCAAGATAGTGGTTCCTGGTTTTGCCTGGAACTCTCCCCAGTTTCTATTCCCTTTCCTTTATCTTTTGGATCGTCCTTTTTCATGGTTTTCTGGGTTGCTGGCTTCTTCCTGCGCACACGCCTCCAACCTGCCCACCTATGTCTCTTTTTCACTACTTAAGGTTTTTCCTGAGGTTGGGCTTTAAATACCATGGGCTCCTCTATGTCCGCCTGGTATCTAGTAGTAATACTGGTGATATCCATATCTGTACTATGGATTGAAATATTTTGTAGGGCTTCTGATATTTCGTTCATGCTGTTAGCACACACACGAAGACGCACATAATCCTAAGTTAAAATTTTGTAAACTAAAGTTTCACAAAATCACAGAATGGCAATCAGATAAATTAAGTATTTCTAAATACTTAATTGGCTTAAATCAGTGGCTCTGATACCACCTTTTTCTGTCACGGCCCCCGTGCCTGGTTTGACCCGGTCCAGGAGCCGCCTGACAGAAAAACCCGTGGTATTTTATATTTACAGCGGAAGTCTTATCAGGATCGTTTAGACTTGAAAATACCCGAGTTTTATTTATTTATAATTTGGGATAAACCCCGTAATTTACAGTAGAGGAATCTCATTGGAATTCCCCTTTTTATTTTACAAAACATGTTTATTTCTTTATTTAATTTGAGCCACTACTTCAAGCTTGGGAGTGCTCCGTAGCACTTGTACTTACTTCACAGTAGGTCACCTGAAATATGTTGTAAAAATATTTTGTCAGCGGGGAAATACTGAGTGAATCATTCATTTTAAATAAAATGACACATTTTTATAATTTACAGTATTAAGGGAGATTACAACGTTTCTATCAACCAATTACCCACAGTATTTGTCACTCGACTGGATCTGTGACTATGGTCATATCACTATTGGTCCTGTCACCCAATAGTGACGAGTATTACAAATTTTAGGCTCGCCCACCTAAAGTGATAAAACAGCAGTAATGTGCACAATACCCCACATACCAGCTGTAATTGAAGACTATAAAGACTTAATCCCTGTAATTATAACTTTGGAAAATAATTTGGAGTATTGTAAAACAGTTGATAAAAAGAGAATGACTCACATTGCAAGTTTAGACGGGCAGTATTTAGCCTACTGATAAGCCGAATAACCTAGTTTAAACAATAATGCACACAAACCAGGTTAGTAACTAATATAGCAGTTACGACAATTCACGAGATTCAACCCTCACAACGAATGACAAAGTGCGATACTTAAATATCCAGCGGATTCGCAACGAATAACAGAGCATAGCCCAGATTTGGGCAATACCCAAATATCCTGTCAGAATCACGACGAATAACAAAGTATAACCCTAATGCGGGCAGCACTTAAACATCCATTGGACAATTTTAATCGATCGGACGTTGAATCGTAATAGCGATCGAGTTAATACCCGTTATTGCAGCAGCGCCTCGCTATACTAATTGAATTTTCGAGTTTACAGTAGTGAGAATTCGTTTTTACGAAAAGGTTTCGAAACCAGTGGACTGTGCATGCAACAGGCTATTTATAGCTGAAATTGGGACTTCACGCGGCCCGTGTAAGCCTTCGGCTTACTTTTACGCGGCCTGCCTGGCCGCCTAGTCTAGGCGTAGGCTTGATTGGTCACAAGTAGGTCCCCAGCTGGTCAACACGTGGCCCCGACATCCTTATCCGATCAGCCGTAAGTTGACGCGGCCCGCGTAAGACATAGCTTGTCTTTTACATGGCCCGTTTGAAACCTTTGACACTTATCTGATAATTCCCTAGTTGACACGGCCCGCGTAAAGCCATGCTTAACCTTTACGCGGTCCGCCTGAAGCCCAAAACTTTTTTTCTTGATTTTTCATGTACTCTAGGGTTTTTAGGGGTCCGGTTTTGTTAGTTAGAGACATTTTTGAAGGTCCTTACAAGATCGGTCACTCGCAATTAACCGGTCCTGAGTTACTGCAAGAAACGACTGACAAAGTCCTCCAAATTTGAGACAACCTGTTGAAAGCTCGAAGTAGACAGAAAAGTCACACCGATAGACGACGCAAGCCCCTTGAATTTGACGTTGGCGACTACGTGCTCCTAAAGGTATCACCTTGGAAGGGTGTGGTCAGATTCGGCAAAAAAGGGAAACTAACGCCTCGATATGTTGGACCTTTTAAGATTCTGGAAAGGAACAGAAAAGTCGCCTACAGACTCGAACTACCGGAGGAACTTAGTAACGTCCACCCGACTTTTCATGTGTCAAACCTCTGATAGTGCCTGGCTGAGCATGATTTAATTGTACCTCTCGATGACCTCCAAATAAACGAAACGCTGCACTTCATGGAAAAGCCTGTTGAAATCATGGAACGCCAAACCAAGCAGCTCAGACGCTCGCGCATTCCAATTGTGAAAGTCCGATGGGAAGGCAAACGGGGCGCAGAGTTCACTTAGGAACTCGAATGCGACATGAAGGCAAAGTACCCGCAGTTGTTTAAGTGAAAGTCTAGAGAGAGAAAGTTCTCAAAAGTGATTCACGGTGTTGGTTGTTACGGCTTCGGCCTAATTTCGGGACGAAATTCCCTAAACAATGGGAGGCTGTAACACCCCGTGTTTCCGAAAGTCAAAGTCAAACTCAAAGTCAAGATTGAAGTCAAAGGAAGAAAAGATCGCTAATTGCGATCTGTCTCTCCTTGCTCAATCCCTGTTTGACTTCTTTGACTGTAGTTAGTCTATTTTACGTTAGTTGTATTATGTGGAGTAATCAATTACAATCGAAGTAATCAAAGTATATTTCTCGATGCGAACCGCTTTACGACTGTGAATGATAGGACGTAACAATGCGATAAAGTTAATTAATTAGTAATCGAACTAATCTAATCATCATCAAACTCGAAACTCGAATTACGCGAATTTTGGTTGTTATTATACGTGTGTGTGCCTTATGTGTTACTTGTGCATGTTTACTTTATGTTATGTGTGGAAATCAATCGAACTGCAATCGAACTCAAACGAAATCGAATTATGTTAATTGGTGGAGAAGAGATAGTGCGAGATATAGAAGCTTGTATGTTAGATATAGTAGTTGGGATTAAAAGTAATTTGAATGGGAAACTCTATCGTACTCGCATCGTTCTCAATCGAAATCGAAATATCAAAAATCATCGCGTCGAACACTCAAATCATGCAGCTGATCGATCAGGCTACCAGCCGATCGTACAGCCAGCCGATCGGACTGCTGTCCGATCGGACAGGCTATCCGATCGAGCTGCCTGGCCGATCGGCCATCACTTTCCTCTTTTGGCATCCTATAAATACCCCTGTCATTGTCATCCTTTCCACTTTTGGAAACCTCTGTCCGACCAGCACGCTTAGCTCATCCTTTTCTCAGATTTCTCTCGATTCCGGTAAGATTTCGTCCTAAATCTTGTACTTTCTTGATCTACACGCACTCCTACACCTTTCTATCTTTCAAATCTTGACTTTTAACCGTGAAATCATCAAGATTCAAGTGTTCTAGGATGATGTCATTATGGGTTCTTGAAGAACTTCATGTTTTGGCCTCAATCTATCAAGAATAACTTGGATCTAGCCGATTTCCACATAAACAAACAAAGATCTTTCATATATCTAAACATATACACGGTGAAAAGGATTGAAAGATGGTTTCTCCAACTTTTTTCAACTCTTTTACACTCAATGTCTTCAAACCGGTAGAAACGGAGCTTGTGCCGACTTGCTAATCATTCAAGTGGTTGCATGGCTCAAGATCCGGATTCTACGCACGAGGTTCACAGATTCCGGGTTAAACGTTAAACTCCGTTCCGAACAGTTCACCGGCCGGATATGGGTGATTTCTGTCCGATCAGGGGAACCAAGTAAGGACGAGGGATCTATGGTTCGACTCGTTGTCAAAATACCTCAATAAAACGACAAACAATCAGAACAACCAAGTGATAGACGAACAGGCTGGTCAGGTCAGGGTGCTGACCGATCGGACTGTTGTCCGAATGGACAGCCAGCTGATCAGACAGTCAGCCGATCGACTGGCCAGCCGATCGGCTAGCACATGCTCCCACACTTAATTAAATTATCCTTTGAAGTTCAGTATTAAACGGACTGCTGTTCGATCGGACTACCGTCCGATTGGATTACTCTTCGGAGCATGACATACTATACTTCAACACTTAATCGATCTTTCAACATGTTCGATGCACTAGGAGTGCCACCTGATCGAACAGCCATCCGATCAAGTGACACCCTGCTGAGAACTTGTCTTGCTAAAAGTACCTAACGGATCGGGTTGCCGGCCGATCGAACGACCGTTCGATCGACCGACCTGAAAGGTAAAGATACTTCAATGTTTTCAAATGCTACAACAAAAACTTCAAAAGTCAAGCCATCATACACAAACACATCCTCCTCAAAGGAAGAAACAATCCACTCGAACAGCCATCCCGATCGGCCTACCAACAAACCGGACAACTGTCCGAATGGACTGCCAACCGAATGGTCAGCCGTCCGATCGGACTACCATCTGATCGACCAGCTGTCCGACCCTCCAACACTTGTTTTCCGTTTTACGCGTTGCTTATCGTTATGCTATCAAACTATTCAGGCAAACCGTACTCTCAAGCGCTCCCTTCAATCCATCAATCGCTGTGAGTATACTCGATCCCTTTTTTTTGCTTTCAGCACGTTTGGGTGTTACATAAGTTACTTATACGAAATCACATCGAACACGCTACGCAACATTTTAAAAGCTAACCGTTACCGCATGTATTACATGACTAAATGAATGCTTGTTGTTATGTTTACACGTGGAATGTTGTCTACCTGCCTTAACGACGATAGTACTATAGTTTGGACTCAGCACCCATTCACACGGGGGTTGTTAAGGACAATTACTTGCATGGATTACGGTGGTAATCATGTATTGCGAACTGCCTCGGGCAGTCAACCCGCAGTCATTGGTATCGATAGATCCATGTCGATAATTAACATGCTTCGTTTTCCTCTGTGTACGTGCTGGTTATGCGTAAACTATTTCGAACTCTATTATGCTATTATCAAACTTGTATGCTCACCTTTACATTTTATGTATTGACTTTATTTTAACGTATGTGACAGGTGTTTAAGATGCTTATCTGCTAGGAAAGCGAGGCTAGAATAAAGCTCTAGAGCCCAACAAATAGTTATCTGTAGTGGTCAAATTATGGGTCTCTAGAAGCAGATAAACAATTGCTGTTTATTTAAATCTGAGTTGTCGGAACAGAATATTTGCTTGGATTTTGTCTGTAATAATTTATTTTACTGTTTGAGATACGGTATGGGACGTATTATTTAAATTGAATAGTAATGATAAATGTTATGGAAACTTCTGGACAATCTGTTTCGCTCAGTGCCATGCCCCGATGATTCCGCCATCGGTTGGGGTGTGACATAAATAATGGGTAAAATGTCTAGTTTACCCTTACATATTTAGGGTAAAGGACACAAATGTAAGAGTTTGAAAACATAGAGTACATTTTTTTTGTAATTTTTTAAGGTAAAGAATATATTTTGCAATTTGGTATAAATATAAAGGACGTTTTTGTAATTTACTCTTTTTACGTTTGTTATTTTTGTCACACCCCCAAAATCCACCCGCGGAGTACCACCGCTTGGAGGCGTGACGTGACCAGGATCAAGCCACCAATCATATCGAACATGTAATTAAGTAGTAATAGTTATCCATCAATACGAAAGGTGTTGATCAAAACCAACAAAGTAAATATAGCGGAAGCATTAATGTAGAAAACCCAACATAGGTATTAACGTTTGAAATGTCAATAGTATTTAATAATTAACCACGATCCTTTGCCCACAACGACTCGCCCCTCCTTGTGCAAGCTCCAAAAGTACCTAAGGTGCTGCAAGGCATGCAGCAGAGAGTCAACAACTAGTTGAGCGAGTTCACAGAAAGTAAAAGCATAACCGTAAGTCCATATGTAACATGTGGCTCTACTGGGCCAATAATGGTTTCTATTGGTGGGGGCTTCCCATATTATTTATCCACTAGACTATGCGTTACCATAAGTGTTCTACATATCCCGAGAACAGTAATACGTACAATTTACGTAGGATTTACGTAAGTATCCTTCACAACCGAGGATAGGGGTACGTGGGGGTTTACGTAGGTTTTACGTAAGTGCCTGACACAACCGAGGCAGTAGTGAGTATCCGTTCACGTAGGTCTTACGTGAGTGTCCTTCGCAACCTGAGGACAGTGAGTAACTTAGGTATATGTAGGTTTTACGTATGTATCCTGCACAACCGAGGACGATGGTATGGTAGTCTAGTAATGGTATCCGTATGAATCTATTCAACCTTATCCTTTCAATCCCATTCCCAACACCCCGGGAATCCCATGCCTTGGTAAGAGTGTGAACTCACCTTGGGTTGCTCGGCAGATACACAGACAAGTTAAATCAAGCTATTTGGTGGTCAACCACGTCCTACCATGGTTACCATATAAGTTAGGTTAGTATTCAAGTAGTGCACGTACGTTTTCTACACATATTCCATCTAGTTGCATACAAGTATTGATCATGGCATACACAAAAAATCATGGCAGTCCATCAATAGCAAAGTCACGTAAATGAATCCATGTGTCTGGCCCAAATCAGTTGGGCTTGTAACAGTGAAAGTCCAATAAGATGTGCAAGTGTCCACGGTCTCGAGTCGAGACTAAGCGATCTCGAGTCGAGACTAGGTGGTCTCAAGTTGTGCTGGTTTTGAAGTCTCGAGTCGCAACAGACATGGTCTCGAGTTGTTATGTCTAGTCGAGACTACACGGTCTCGAGTCGCAACCGGACCCGCAACCGTGGTCTCGGTTTGTGCTGTTTGGTGTCGGTGTGTTGGTCTCGAGTCGAGACGATGAGTTCTCGACTCGCAACCCGTGTCGAGACTAAGCATATGTAACAGCTTTCCTGATTTCATGTAGATCGGTTACACATATTCAGGTTTCCAAGTTTACATCAATCAATCAGTTAACAGTTTCTTACAATTCAACCATCCTAAAATCGATCAAACCAAGCAAATCTAGCATCTAATGTATATGAACCCTAGGTGAAATCGAACATGTACATTAAACATAATCACGAACAGTTAATCAAACCCTCAATTGAGTCGAAATAATGAACTTTTATATCAACATGAAATCCTAACCAATCACACAAGACATGTTGATTATCAAACCATAACAGCCGATTACATTGATTCGGTTCAAACGCATCATTACGAAATCATCATAGCAACAACTAGTCATGATAGTCTAACCTATCTAATCGGTTTTTAGGTTATTATCATACAATCCAAATCATGAGGATATCATCATTCACACAACCAATTCTAATTACCACACAACTCATGACACCCAAAATCACCTAACAAAACAATGATAGTGAAACACTAACCGGTTACGAGCAGAAGGAGGTGATGAGAGTGATCCGAACAAGAGAATGATGCACGGTTGCTTTGTGTCGTCGAGTTTGAGAGAGAGAAGCTAGGGTTTTGTGTGTGTTCTCTTGATTATAGATTGTGAGAAGTAAAAGACCCCAAAGGTGTGTGTATGCGTGAATGTATACTCGGTTTAGAGGAGTGGGCCGAGTCCAAGCATAGTGAGCCGAGAGGAATGTGTACGGCCCAAAGGTTCGTGTGGTTGAACTAGTGTTGTGCGACTAAACTTATGATATTCACATGCAATCACGTAACACATAACATAACAAGATATAATGTTCCACTACGTCAACTAGTCACGTATAATCCAAACAAGTTACATCGAAGCACACAAATAGAGGTTTGAAATACGAGTTGTCACATTATCCCCAACTTGAAAGAAATTTTGTCCCGAAATTTGGCATGCGTTTACTGAGGAAGCTAGGTAAGTTGTGTCGTTGACTGGTTTTCTTGGGGTGTCACATCCTCCCCCCGTTGATCTGGAATTTCGTCCCGAAATTCCGAAGTAGTAGCTTCAGCCTCAGTAGTGGTTGCATTGGTTCCAAATAACTGGGGGTACTTTTCTGTCATCTGGTCTTCGCGTTCCCAGGTGTACTCTGGGCCACGTCTGGAGTTCCAACGAACTCGGACAAGAGGGATTCTCTTGTTTTTGAGGACCTTCACATCCCGGTCCGTGATTTCAACTGGTTCCTCGACGAACTGCAACCGCTCGTCGATAGTGAGTTCCTTAAAAGGAATTATGAGGGTCTCATCTGACAGGCACTTCTTCAGATTTGACACGTGAAAGACATTGTGAACTGCACCGAGTTCAGCTGGTAAGTTTAGCTTGTAGGCCACCTTGCTTATTTTCTCAATGATCTCGAACGGTCCGACATACCGCGGATTTAGTTTGCCCCGTTTGCCAAAACGAACCACACCCTTCCAGGGTGAGACTTTGAGTAAAACCCGGTCCCCGACCTGAAATTCCAATGGCTTTCTACGCTTATCCGCGTAGGCTTTCTGACGGTCGCGTGCTGCCGCCATGCATTGTCGTATTTGTGCAATCTTTTCTGTGGCGTCCACTACAATCTCTGGACCCGTAATCTGACTATCCCCCACCTCTGCCCAACAGAGAGGTGACCGGCATTTACGTCCGTACAATGCCTCGAATGGAGCGGCTTGTATGCTGGTGTGGTAACTGTTATTGTATGAGAACTCCACCAAAAGAGGTGCTTTTCCCAGCCGTTGCCGAAATCAATAACGCATGCCCGAAGCATGTCTTCAAGAGTTTGGATCGTTCGCTCAGACTGCCCATCCGTCTGAGGATGATATGCTGTGCTCATGTCTAATCGTGAGCCGAAAGATTTGTGCATCGCTTGCCATAGTTCTGATGTGAATCGTGCATCCCGATCCGAAATGATGGAGGTGGGCACCCCGTGCCTCGAAACAACTTCTTTGAGATAGATGTCTGCGAGGGTGGAGAACTTATCCATTTCCTTTATAGCTAGGAAGTGTGCAAACTTGGTGAGTCGATCCACGATTACCCATATGGTATCATTCCCACGCTGGGATCTGGGTAGGCCTGTAACAAAATCCATGGAAATTTCTTCCCATTTCCATTGCGGTATCGTGGGTTGCTGAAGTAGGCCCGCTGGTTTCTGGTATTCAACCTTGACTCTCGCACAGGTCAAGCACTTGCCAACGTAAGTAGCGATGTGGGCCTTCATGCTAGGCCACCAATAAGTAGTTCTGATGTCGTGGTACATTTTGTCCGATCCTGGATGTACCGAGTAACGAGACTTGTGAGCTTCATCCATTACCAGCTCGCGTAGACCGCCATAAAATGGGACCCAAATACGCCCCGTTACATAGTAGGCGCCGTCTGCCTTCTGTTCTAATCGCTGTCGTGAGCCGCGTAGGGCTTCAGCCCTGACGTTTTCTGGTTTCAATGCTTCTGCCTGAGCATCTCGTATCTGTGTAGGGAGGCTAGACTGAATCGTAAGCTGTAGCGCTCGCACGCGCTTAGGTAGAGTGTCTTTTCGACTGAGGGCGTCAGCCACAACATTGGCTTTGCCTGGATGGTACTTGATGGCGCATTCGTAATCGTTCAGTAGTTCGACCCATCGTCGTTGATGCATGTTCAATTCCTTCTGCTTGAAGATATGCTTGAGACTCCTGTGATCGGTGTAAATTGTGCACTTGGTACCGTACAGGTAGTGTCGCCATATCTTGAGCGCGAAAACAACAGCTCCCAGCTCTAAGTCGTGCGTCGTGTAGTTTCGTTCATGTATCTTAAGTTGGCGCGAAGCGTAAGCAATGACCTTGTCACGCTGCATCAACACACATCCAAGACCCTGGATGGATGCATCACAGTATACTACAAAATCGTCCGTGCCCTCTGGCAATGAGAGGATAGGTGCACTGCAAAGTCTATCCTTTAAGTGCTGAAAAGCAGTTTCCTGACTATGGCCCCAACGGTATGTGACACCTTTCTGCGTCAGTAGTGTAAGCGGCTGAGCGATTTTTGAGAAATCCTTGATAAACCGTCTGTAGTACCCCGCCAAGCCCAAAAATTGGCGTATTTCCGTTGGAGTACGTGGCGCAGGCCAGTTCCTGATCGAGTCTACCTTGGATGGATCGACATGAATCCCATCCTTGTTTACTACGTGGCCTAGAAAGTAGACTTCACGAAGCCAGAAGTCGCATTTCGAAAACTTAGCGTACAGCTGTTCCTTCCGTAGGAGTTCTAAAATAAGGCGTAGGTGCTGCTCGTGCTCCTCCTGACTCTTGGAGTAGATCAGAATGTCGTCAATGAAAACAATGACGAACTTGTCAAGATAGGGTTTGCACACCCTGTTCATAAGGTCCATAAATACGGCAGGTGCGTTCGTTAACCCGAACGGCATGACAAGAAACTCGTAGTGGCCATAACGAGTTCGAAATGCTGTCTTGGAGACGTCCTCATCCCGGACTCTCAGCTGATGATAACCAGACCTCAAGTCTATCTTGGAGTAATAACACGACCCTTGCAACTGGTCGAATAAGTCGTCTATGCGTGGAAGAGGATAACGGTTCTTCACCGTTACCTTGTTCAGTTCCCGGTAGTCTATGCACATCCTGAAGGTACCGTCCTTCTTTCTCACGAACAATACTGGAGCTCCCCAAGGCGAAGAGCTTGGACGAATGAAGCCCTTTTCCAAGAGCTCTTGTAGCTGCTTTGACAGTTCCTTCAATTCTGATGGAGCTAGACGATATGGTGCGCGAGCTATGGGTGCTGCTCCTGGAGCGAGCTCGATTTGAAATTCGACCTGACGATGAGGCGGTAATCCAGGTAAATCTTCAGGAAACACCTGAGGGTAGTCGCGTACAACTGGAATATCCTCCAGTTTCTTTTCCTTCACTGATGCATCTGAAACGAGTGCCAAGATTGCGGTGTGACCCTTCCGCAGACATTTCTGAGCCTTCAAGAAAGAGATGATGCCAACTACAGCACCACTCTTGTCGCCTTGGACTTCGAGAGGTTCTTGACCAGTACGGGGAACGCGAATGATCTTCTCGTTGCATATGATTTCTGCCTGATGTTGGGATAACCAATCCATCCCAATAACGATATCGAAACTACCCAAAACTATGGGAATAAGGTCGATGGAGAAGGCTTGACCGGCTAAGACAATACTACAACCCCTGACTATCTGCGTGGCTTCTAAACTCTTACCATTAGCTAGTTCTACGACGTGTTTGGTGTTTAGAGGTGTTAATGTACGTTTTAACAATTTACTCATTTTCAAAGACATGTAACTTGTATCCGCACCCGAATCAAACAAAGCAGTAGCATAAATGTTGTCGAGAAGAAACTTACCCATAACGACGTTGGGATCATTCCTGGCATCACCCTGCCCCAACACAAACGCACGACCCCTTGCCTCGTTGCCGTTGTTGTTTCCCCTGTTGTTGTTGTTGCCATTGCCCTGATTGTTGTTATTGTTGTTGTTGTTGTTCCTGTTCAGCTGAGGACAGTGCCTTTTGAAGTGACCTTCAGCACCGCAATGAAAACATCCTTTGTTGCCCTGCTGTTGATTCTGCTGTGCTGGTGGCTGCTGCTGATTCTGGTTCGCAGGCCGAGGGCTTCTACAATCCTTGGCCTCATGACCCATCTTAAGGCATCTTTGACAGCGACCCTTGTTACACTGGCCACCGTGGTGTCTGCCGCAGTTGTTGCACTTTGGGAGGTTCCCACGATATCCGCCCTGCCTGTGACTACCAGAAAAGTGCTGACCAGGACTCTGGTAACTGTCAGTCTTTCGCTGCTGGGCCTGAGACTGAACTGAAGCTGATCCCTTGCTGGAATCCCCATCCCATTTTCTCTTACTGTCACTGGGAGTAGCAGGAGTAGCTGAAGTAGTAACGGTAGCAGTAGCGCTGATACGGTTAGGCAGTCTGTTCTGATCCACTGCCTGGTCTGTGATGCGGTGAGCGAGGCGTTGTATAGCCTGGATGTTATCAAGATTAGCCGAAGTAACATGGCTCTGGATCTCTGGCGCCAACCCTTTGAGATACAACTCAATGCGCTTAACTGGAGGGTCTACCATAGTTGGACACAGCACGGCCAGTTCGTTTGACCTTTTGGTATAAGCTTCGATCTCTGACCCAGTCATCTTCAAGTGATAAAGCTCGCCCTCCAACTTATGGATGTCTTCCCGAGTGCAGTACTCTCTCTTGATCAGTTCCTTGAAATCATTCCAGGGTGTGGCGTTAGCAGCTGCCAACCCTAAAATCTGAACTTGGGCGTTCCACCAAGTTAGTGCTATTCCTTCTAGCGTGCCAGTGGCGTATTTCACCCTGCGAGCCTCAGGGCATTCACACATCTCGAACACAGACTCGAGCTTTTCAAACCAGTGGAGGAGTCCAACCGCCCCTTCCGTGCCACTAAATGTACTTGGACGACAGTCCATGAAGTTCTTGAAAGTGCAGACTGGTTGCTGTGCTGGTTGACCTATTGTGTACGAATAGGACAAAGTTTAATTTCAAGGGCTAGTTTAGGAGTGTAGGATCTAAAGATCCTAGTGTGTGCTATAACCACAGGATATACCTCCTGCTTGTGCGGCTGCAAGTACCGTAGCAACTTGAGCTTGAACGAGAGCCTCTAGCTGGGCTTGAGTCATGTTAATTCGTCCAGACATGATCTTCATTGTAAAAGTAGCGTAAGTGAGAATGGTTCGCGAGTAGGGCGATGACAGAAAAGCGTAAGCACGTAGGTATTCTCATGTAATAGTATCATGTGTATCTAAGTGTACTACGAGCAAAGTTCTATACGTTTCTAGCAAGCAGGTAATAAACATAAACCTTATTACCTAGGATGTCGACTCTTGCACGTGGAGCGAAGCGTCGTTGTGGATCATTGAGAGCACTGTTCTGGTTATAGTCTGGTTTTAATAAAACGTTTTCCCATATTAAAACTGAGTTCTCTATAACCAATGGCTCTGATACCAATCTGTCACACCCCCAAAATCCACCCGCGGAGTACCACTGCTTGGAGGCGTGACGTGACCAGGATTAAGCCACCAATCATATCGAACATGTAATTAAGTAGTAATAGTTATCCATCAATACGAAAGGTGTTGATCAAAACCAACAAAGTAAATATAGCGAAAGCATTAATGTAGAAAACCCAACATAGGTATTAACGTTTGAAATGTCAATAGTATTTAATAATTAACCACGATCCTTTGCCCACAACGACTCGCCCCTCCTTGTGCAAGCTCCAAAAGTACCTAAGGTCCTGCAAGGCATGCAGCAGAGAGTCAACAACTAGTTGAGCGAGTTCACAGAAAGTAAAAGCATAACCGTAAGTCCATATGTAACATGTGGCTCTACTGGGCCAATAATGGTTTCTATTGGTGGGGGCTTCCCATATTATTTACCCACTAGACTATGCGTTACCATAAGTGTTCTACATATCCCGAGAACAGTAATACGTACAATTTACGTAGGATTTACGTAAGTATCCTTCACAACCGAGGATAGGGGTACATGGGGGTTTACGTAGGTTTTACGTAAGTGCCTGACACAACCGAGGCAGTAGTGAGTATCCGTTCACGTAGGTTTTACGTAAGTGTCCTTCGCAACCTGAGGACAGTGAGTAACTTAGGTATACGTAGGTTTTACGTATGTATCCTGCACAACCGAGGACGATGGTATGGTAGTCTAGTAATGGTATCCGTATGAATCTATTCAACCTTATCCTTTCAATCCCATTCCCAACACCCCGGGAATCCCATGCCTTGGTAAGAGTGTGAACTCACCTTGGGTTGCTCGGCAGATACACAGACAAGTTAAATCAAGCTATTTGGTGGTCAACCACGTCCTACCATGGTTACCATATAAGTTAGGTTAGTATTCAAGTAGTGCACGTACGTTTTCTACACATATTCCATCTAGTTGCATACAAGTATTGATCATGGCATACACGAAAAATCATGGCAGTCCATCAATAGCAAAGTCACGTAAATGAATCCATGTGTCTGGCCCAAATCAGTTGGGCTTGTAACAGTGAAAGTCCAATAAGATGTGCAAGTGTCCACGGTCTCGAGTCGAGACTAAGCGATCTCGAGTCGAGACTAGGTGGTCTCAAGTTGTGCTGGTTTTGAAGTCTCGAGTCGCAACAGACATGGTCTCGAGTTGTTATGTCTAGTCGAGACTACACGGTCTCGAGTCGCAACCGGACCCGCAACCGTGGTCTCGGTTTGTGCTGTTTGGTGTCGGTGTGTTGGTCTCGAGTCGAGACGATGAGTTCTCGACTCGCAACCCGTGTCGAGACTAAGCATATGTAACAGCTTTCCTGATTTCATGTAGATCGGTTACACATATTCAGGTTTCCAAGTTTACATCAATCAATCAGTTAACAGTTTCTTACAATTCAACCATCCTAAAATCGATCAAACCAAGCAAATCTAGCATCTAATGTATATGAACCCTAGGTGAAATCGAACATGTACATTAAACATAATCACGAACAGTTAATCAAACCCTCAATTGAGTCGAAATAATGAACTTTTATATCAACATGAAATCCTAACCAATCACACAAGACATGTTGATTATCAAACCATAACAGCCGATTACATTGATTCGGTTCAAGCGCATCATTACGAAATCATCATAGCAACAACTAGTCATGATAGTCTAACCTATCTAATCGGTTTTTAGGTTATTATCATACAATCCAAATCATGAGGATATCATCATTCACACAACCAATTCTAATTACCACACAACTCATGACACCCAAAATCACCTAACAAAACAATGATAGTGAAACACTAACCGGTTACGAGCAGAAGGAGGTGATGAGAGTGATCCGAACAAGAGAAAGATGCACGGTTGCTTTGTGCCGTCGAGTTTGAGAGAGAGAAGCTAGGGTTTTGTGTGTGTTCTCTTGATTGAAGATTGTGAGAAGTAAAAGACCCCAAAGGTGTGTGTATGCGTGAATGTATACTCGGTTTAGAGGAGTGGGCCGAGTCCAAGCATAGTGAGCCGAGAGGAATGTGTACGGCCCAAAGGTTCGTGTGGTTGAACTAGTGTTGTGCGACTAAACTTATGATATTCACATGCAATCACGTAACACATAACATAACAAGATATAATGTTCCACTACGTCAACTAGTCACGTATAATCCAAACAAGTTACATCGAAGCACACAAATAGAGGTTTGAAATACGAGTTGTCACAATTTTACCCATCTTAGCCCATCTTGAATAAAATTACTTATGTGTATTGGATTAATTTGTTAATAAACATAATCCCAAATGAAATGTCTTTTGCTAAGGCACAAGTGCACAACCAATTTGTAAAAATCAATCGTAAATCACTCTTGAACAACCAAGTTACACATTTATTCACCACTAAAGAGGTAGGGTCCGAGACCCGACCCAAAAGTCAATAAACAAACCCCAAAAAGGCCCAACACAAAATTAGAAGAATGGCTCACTTATTGAGCAATAATATTGACTAACTAAAAAGTATAATGGTGATAAAATTCTCAATAAAAAAAATGAAATGAACAATGGACTCAGCACCCATTCACACGGGGGTTGTTAAGGACAATTACTTGCATGGATTACGGTGGTAATCATGTATTGCGAACTGCCTCGGGCAGTCAACCCGCAGTCATTGGTATCGATAGATCCATGTCGATAATTAACATGCTTCGTTTTCCTCTGTGTACGTGCTGGTTATGCGTAAACTATTTCGAACTCTATTATGCTATTATCAAACTTGTATGCTCACCTTTACATTTTATGTATTGACTTTATTTTAACGTATGTGACAGGTGTTTAAGATGCTTATCTGCTAGGAAAGCGAGGCTAGAACAAAGCTCTAGAGCCCAACAAATAGTTATCTGTAGTGGTCAAATTATGGGTCTCTAGAAGCAGATAAACAATTGCTGTTTATTTAAATCTGAGTTGTCGGAACAGAATATTTGCTTGGATTTTGTCTGTAATAATTTATTTTACTGTTTGAGATACGGTATGGGACGTATTATTTAAATTGAATAGTAATGATAAATGTTATGGAAACTTCTGGACAATCTGTTTCGCTCAGTGCCATGCCCCGATGATTCCGCCATCGGTTGGGGTGTGACATAAATATGGGTAAAATGTCTAGTTTACCCTTACATATTTAGGGTAAAGGACACAAATGTAAGAGTTTGAAAACATAGAGTACATTTTTTTTGTAATTTTTTAAGGTAAAGAATATATTTTGCAATTTGGTATAAATATAAAGGACGTTTTTTTGTAATTTACTCTTTTTACGTTTGTTATTTTACCCATCTTAGCCCATCTTGAATAAAATTACTTATGTGTATTGGATTAATTTGTTAATAAACATAATCCCAAATGAAATGTCTTTTGCTAAGGCACAAGTGCACAACCAATTTGTAAAAATCAATCGTAAATCACTCTTGAACAAGCAAGTTACACATTTATTTACCACTGAAGAGGTAGGGTCCGAGACCCGACCCAAAAGTCAATAAACAAACCCCAAAAAGGCCCAACACAAAATTAGAAGAATGGCTCACTTATTGAGCAATAATATTGACTAACTAAAAAGTATAATGGTGATAAAATTCTCAATAAAAAAATGAAATGAACAAATACTTTGATACTTAACTTGAAAGTATAAACTGGAAACACGAGTAATAAGAGATAAAATCTGCCTTTTCTTGGTCAAGGACGATATCGTCGCCACCCAGTTCAACACAGCTTTAGAGTTTGACAGTTTTAGTCCCTGCACAAGATTTGATGATTTTCGATGCTTTTAACCCCCGTTAACCCAAATTTTAGGTTTTATAAGGACATTAAAGCATATGTGACTTGAAATTATGCCCGAAAATATCGTGGATGTCAGTTCGTTTGGTTGTACGGTCGCGTTTTTCGCTTAATTACGACGAACGCTTCAACGAACACGAAAACGACAGAAATTACGCAACGAATGATATTTTTTCATCCTTATCATTAAAATACAAGATTTTAATGATTACAAAAATTTTTATATGTGCGTATATGTTCCGTATTAAAAAATACGAGAATCGGCAGACTTTCGCAGTTTGACGCAAATAGTCCCTGAGCTTGAATAAGCATGTTTTTGCCATACCGAACCCATCAAAACTTATTTCTAAGATGTATAAAGGGTATTTAGGGTATGTTTAGCTTATGTCCTTGTTCTGGAGTGTACGTTGCGTTAAACTAATTACATTTGCGTATCAGTTTATGTATAACTTCCATAAAAGCTTTTGAGAGTTCGAATTTGTACAAGGATTGAAATGTGTAAATGTCACGTGTATTTATACAATCCCGGAAATGAAACACAAGATATCATTGGATTCGAAATTGTTCGGAATTTGTACAATGGTTGTAAAGGCACAAATTTCACATTTTCTATGTCCTATTTATTTCCAAAATGTTATAATCGTTACCCCAAGAATCATTTTAACATAGCACATTTTAATTAGTATTTAGTGACACCCTAAAACGCTATTTAATAAATATATATGATCATAAAAAAGACTAATTATTTTCCGCCCGCGCGTTGCGGCGGGGACCCAATGACTGCAAAACCCGTGTCCGTAACGGTAAGCAGATACCGAGTATCAAAACATAAATAAAAATGTCGTGTGAAAATGATAGTTACTCCGTCCTAAAAAAAGCGATTTTAAATAACCTAATATATAATAATAGGACCCACATGTCCTACACGTTGGAAATTCGGTTGTTTTCAGTTCAGTTATTACGGTGCTAACACGTTAAAATATGGATGAGCTCGGTACCGGTAACGGCACCGAAGGTACCGATCCGGAAAATCATCGAAATTAGGTACCGGCACCGAAAATGCTCGGTACAATACAGTATGGTATTTGAAGGTAAAAATCAATAAATACAGGTATGGCGCTAGACCGGTGTCGAACCGAAAGTAACGATTCTGAAAACGCCAAAAGGAGGGTACCGAATTGGTACCGAAAATGATTTGCTATAGTAAATTTGGTACCGATACGATACTGGTTTGATTATAGGATTTGATATGATTTGTTCATCAATAATCTAAATATCCAAGTTAATTTTACATGTTACAATTCATGCATTACATGTTATAATTCATGCATTACAGAAAAAGACAAAAAATAAAGCAAAATAAGTTGTTGTGTATATAAAACCTCATTCAAACAAAATACAGTTTACTTACTGTGTGTATGAAAAATAATCTAAACGGTGCAATTACTTGCATTGCTACGCTGCTACATGATTTGATTAGCTCGGTACCAACCGGTACCGAAAATACCGTTACTAAAATCCCCAAAAGTGGGTACCGGTACCGAATATACATGGTACGGTACGGCTCGATATGGTCGGTACTGGTACGACACTGGTATTTGAGGGTAAAAACCGATAAATGCCGGTGCCGAACCTCCGGTTTGGTAAATTTGTTACCGGTACCGACACCCGATACCATTTACTCATTCCTTTTTTTTATAAACATAGCCGTTGGCCAACAGCTAACCCAAACGGCTAGAAATCTTGGCCAATGCGATCCCGCCATGTCATGCTCGTAGCCCCGCCCAAGAGGCCACGCCGAAACCCAAGCTCACTCGAGATGGTGACTTGGGTATCTGTACCCAACCCACGCCCCAACCCTCACCCCATACCCCATAGTGTTAATATACTTATTATATTATTATTATTACTGTTCAAATGCTTCAGTTTTTAATATATAGAAAAATATGGATGTTGTATATATATAATATAGATTTATACATTTACACCATACTGGCACTATACCTTCACTCCTTCCAGTAACAAAATTCAGCAAAAAGATTCATCAATCAAGTAGGTATACCCTAAAAAGCATATAAACTAAATCACTTTATCCAATCTGAATGAGTTATCACACGATCACTCGAAAGAAAAATAGGTGTTTTGGTTCAACTATATTCTAAGACTAGTCATTTCTATTATCTTTTGCTTTAAAAGTTGTATTTTGTATCTTTCCATATTTGAAATCCGTCTCTTTATAGTTAGGTCAAGAAAGAACCTTCATATTTCGATCTAATACAACAATGCATGCATTAGTGATTCCAATTATTTCATTCGTTTATCGAATAAAATTTCCTATTCTTACTTGTTACTAGACGACTAACCAATTCCTTAAAAGATAAAAAAAGATTCCAATAAAAAGCGCTTATACAACTATGAATAATAAAGATTGATAGATCTAAAATCTACTTACAATTGCGGCGATATTCTAATCAATTTCATGAATTATTAGAAACTACTTATAAAAAGCGGTTAAGATATTAACATTCTTTTCAACTCTTCCTCCTTTCATTTCCTTGTCCCAAAACCATTTATATTGGTAAAGATAAACAATGGCATTGGGTGGTTATTACAAATACTATAAATTATTCCAAAATGACGAAGCAAATATTTAATTGCAGAGTTTGTGTTAGTCCAGTGCTAACCAGCTTAAATCCGGAAGCCTGTTATACCATGAAACAACTTTTGTACCTAAGGTCAGGGGGTGTGGCCTCGCGCCACCCCGCCACATCACCAAAAATAGCGCCCAATGGCGCCCCACCCCACCCCGCCACATCACCAAAAATAGCGCCCAATGACGCCCCACCCCACCCCGTGCCCATTACCGAAAGGGCTCTATGCCTATCTCGCCAGCCCACTTGGCTGTTTTGAGGTGCTTGGTCAACAAGACCGTTTCATAACGTTCGTTTTTTTTTTAAATTAAGTTTAAATTTTTTTACTTTAATACTATAAATACCTACCCCTTTACTCAAATTTTCATCTCTTCTTCATCTAAAATCTTTACAATTTTTTTTTCATATTCACACAATGTTTTTCAACAACCAAAACCCGTGGGATCCCAACAATCCATTTTGGGCAAATTTAGCAAATAATCCCAACAACGAGCAAGAAGAACGTTACCGAAGAAACCCATGAACGGGTGAGCTTGGGTATTATCCGATGCCACCTAACAAGGGTAAGAGCGAAGCACGTGCTCCTAAGATGATTGAGAAGTGGATGCTTAGGGAAGAACTTGCGTTTTCACAAGCATGGCTCGACGTGTCGGAGGATTCGATTGTTGGTAATTTTTCTCTCTATAAAGTTTTTATCTTTCTAAAATGTGACTGTTAATAAAAATTATCAACATTATCAACACTTGTTTCTTCATAATCAATTAAAATTAGTGAAGAAACACTAGATAATTGGTCGGAACCGAAATATCTAGGGGGTTTGAATCCGCATAAAAGGTTAGCTTCCACTCGACTGATTCAGATCCGATTGATCTTCTTCTCTGATAGCTCTGCAAAAAAAGAGCAACGTTAGTCTCGTCAAGGGGAGAAGAGGGTTCTCTCCTTGACCCGACTCCGGTGTGAGAATAAGTATTTGTATGAAGAAGAAGATGATGTATTTGGTAAGTGTGTGTAACTTATTCCGTACCTGGGTTTTATCTCTTATTTATAGCCGAGAGTCATTTGGGCGGGAAAACCTGTTAATGAAAAGTTAACGGAAGATGCTAACCCCGTAAGCGGTTACATTTCCTTCCGTTAAGTTTCTTGATCCGACGTGAGAGCACACGGATCGTGATTTAGATCGAAGGCTGGGGATAGGCCACGTGTAAAGTGATCAAATGGAGATTACTCTCCATTTGCATACTTCCGTTGTGACCCTAGGGACGTATGAGATGATGACACGTGTCCATTCGGTTGTAACCGTTTTGGTGGTGCACGATTGTATTCCTTCTAGAAGATTACTGCTGTAATCTGGTGTGGCACCTTATCGTGTGGAGACAGGTAAATAAATAATCCTGAGTTTGGTTGAATAATATCCAAGTCTGGATATAAAGGCAGAAGTATTTATTTCAGGATTTTCATCCTTGTTTATGGGAGGAAGCGCAAGGGTTTATGATTCCCTTTGGGCGCGCAAGTATTGACAGCTTGTCTGCTTTTTAGACCTCTGTTTGTAAGACCAGTGCGCGGCCGCGCAAGGTATAAGGTTTGATCTGTAAGGTTTTGGTATGGTTCCTATCGCCTTTTATAAGGTTTTTGGGATCTTACCCCTTCAATTAGTATAACTACAGTTAAAAAAAATAAGCCACAAACCTAACATGCAACTCTCCCATCAAAGAAGGTAGCACATGCAACTTTCAACGATGTTGCAACAATGATATTGTAATAACGATGCTGAAACGTTGATGTGTGATGGGAAGCTTCATTGGAACGACGATGTTGGAACAATGATATTGGAACGATGATGTGTAAACGGAATCAACAAATGTTTGAACAAAGATCTGTAATCGGAGATTAACCGGCTGAATCATGAGAGCTACGTATTTGAGAGAGAGAGAGAGAGAGAGAGAGAGATATGCTCGCGGATATGAGTGAGAGAGATGAATTGAAATTTGAATGTAGAGCCAGGTTCATATATGTTTTATATATATATATATATATATATATATATATATATATATATATATATATATATATATATATATATATATATATATATATGTGGTTTGAATTTTGAATCTGGAACCATGATTTTGAATTTTGAATCTGGCAAGGGTTTTGTGTAGATGAATATGAGCAGAGTTTTGATTTTAAAGTGATTCAATAATAATATGGGCAGATTTTTGAATATGGGCCGAGGTTTAAATGAAATTTAAAGTGATTTTATATATTAAGACTTATGATGCAATAATAAAATAAGAAAGGAATTGTTGGACAAACCTTTATAACTTCCACCTCAGCTTTTCTTATATCATCGCGTTTTCTCGTTTTATACCAAGTATCATCGCGTTTTCTCGTTTTATACCAAGTATCTATACTATCTATTAAGGGAGATTAGAAGTTGATGTAAATCTGCATACGTGTCAACCATTGAGATATGCCACGTGTTCATGCTGATGTCATAATTTCGTTTTATATATATATATATATATATATATATATATATATATATATATATATATATATATACATACTAGGTTAATGCCCCCGTAATACGCGGGCTTCAACCAAAACCATATTATTTACTTTGAACTGTAATATTCTGTACAAATGCATACATTGGAAGATGTTTAACACGGTATGCTACCAGTACCAAAAATGTTCTGTTCGGTACACGTATTTGAAGGTAAAAACCAGTACTTTACCAGTACCATACCAAACCAGAAGTACCAGAAAATTTCAAAAGTGGCTACCAAATCTATACAAAAAATAATCCGGCACAGGAACCTATTTGTTTTTAATGGCTAAGAAACAAAAGGAAAGACAACATGAGATGATAACGATGCAAAATTTAAAATAACTATAACTCTGAACTTGTGTATTAAAATCGACAAATAGCATAGGGAATTAACTTTAGATGCCAGGTGAAAAATATTTGCATGACATATATTAAAATCGACCGATCAAAAACTAAAAAAATATAATATCTAGATACAATTAACAAACAAAGATAATGTATATTGATGGTGTTTCGGTTTGTTTCTCGTTTTCTTCTTTTCCATCTCCTATTTGAAAAAGTTAAAACCATCTAACTTTTGATGAAATTTTAGCATGCACTCCGATGAAGATATTCTTGTCGTTCTTGCATTTGGTGACAAATAACACCCTTAAAACAAATAAATTGTTCATAGCCATACACATTATTTACATATCATTGTTTGCGGCACATTAATTGATTTTCTCTAAATGTGTTGTTAATTTAAAAGGTTAAAAGTTTTAGTAAAATGATAATGTGTTCTGACGCAACCTTTTTGAAGTTGGACCAAAAGCATAGTTTGGCTACATGAACCATTTGTATGATAAATTCTTTATATTACGATTACAGAACAACATTATCATAATAACAAAGCAAGTTCAAGATTTAGCTTATAATCGGTAATCGATCTTTCAAGCATTTATAAGAATGATATTTCAAAAATTGATCACTCAAAGCTACTACATAAAAATAATGAATCAAACATAGTATAAAAGATCTCATATACCCCCTCCCACAAAGAACAAAAAAATGGTTTTTTTTTCTAATACCGGTATATAGATAACTTCCTCCATATTTCGATGGAATTACTTATACACAAGAGGTTCTTCAATCTACAAACTATGTCACAAAAGAATATGTGATTTACCAGACCCACGAGAACACAACTTCGTCCTAGTTTTGCTATTAGCACAAACACATATTTCAAAAGAAGATCATAGTCTTCTTCCCAATACAAAAGAGAAGCTTTTTCAGGGTTATCTATAAGCATCTTAGATGTCAAATATCCAATAATTTTTCAAGTTCGGTACAGTCTCGATTGCTTCCCTATAAGTTTACAGCTTCTGGTGGCGTAATATTCCAGCCAGTGATCGGCATAAAGTCTATTTTCAGCAAGATCTTGCTAGTTCTATTCTTCCCATCTTGATGCAGGCTAATGTAAAGTAAAACACCCAAGTAACATTAAAAGAAAAAATATCATTTTTAAAGAAATGTTTGCAAAAAGGAACACAGTGAAAATTACCTGCCATGGCAGAGTTGACCAAGATCTGCCATTGTGATACCAACATGATCTGCAATTAGTCGAGAAACTGCTATAATTTGATATAACATATTACTAAAGGTCAAACGGGTCAAATAAGTTGAAAGGGTCAAACAGGTGTAAAGCCTCCACTATTTTAATAAACTAATACAATTATTACTACATAATATAATTTTTAAATCATATTGGACATACTACTTATCTGTAACAAAATTTAAGCTGTTTTAACAGTATTTAAAACTTTTAGACAAAATACCGGTTTAACATTAATCCATTTGACCCATTACCCTTGATCCAGCCATTTTCCACCTGTACATGCATGATTTAGTTATGTCTAACCTTTATTGGGTCAAATAGCTTCAAAGAGTCAAATGAAAAGAAGTAGCCCAAAGGGTATTTTTTTTATACTATAAAACCTCCAAAATCATTGTAGAAAAATTATTTCAATTATTTTAAATGATTTGCATAATGAATATACCTTTTAAGAAACTTAATTTTAGAGCTTCAACATTAGGTTTCCTACCTCTTGTTCAACATTAGGTCTCCTATGAGACCGAACCTAACCCAAAACAAAAAAAAGTAACAAAACCAAACCATGCACACCTCTAAAATTAAGCAAGCCAAACAAAGATGGGCGTGTGCATAATGAATATACCTTTTAAGAAACTTAATTTTAGAGCTTCAACATTAGGTTTCCTACCTCTTGTTCAACATTGGGTCTCCTATGAGACCGAACCTAACCCAAAACAAAAAGATAACAAAAACCGAACTATTTTCAAAAAACCAAATCTTAAGTATTTGGTTCGGTTTGAGCCCAAAACCGAACTATACACACCTCTAACATTAAGCAAGCAAAAAAACCCCTTATTTGTAAAGTTTAACTGTAAAATTTTGAAACCACAACGGAGGATGAAGCGTCAAAAATTTTCCAATAACCTTAGTATTTTTGTGGGAAAGGATAACAGTAGAACGTCTCTCTCATCACAATCCTGTATAGATGGAGACTGCAGTAGCACACCAGCAAAGATATCATCCTCACAGACCTATGAAAAAAATTTAGTTGATAATTAATTTATATGTACATATTTACTACGTTTGACAGAGACGAAAATAGAAGTGCAGTATGAGTAGATGATGCAAAATGAAAATTAACATGGTATAAAATATGGCAAGCTGCATGAAACAGAAATGGGCTTGGCACTATTTTACCAATTTTAGCTTACAAATTTAACTTATGCACAAACTGGAAACCAACACTCGATTTATTACTAATTTTAGCAACCGACCTCACCTAATTCTACCAGTAAAGTAAATTGATGCCATGCCAGCCATGAGATGCCTCATTTGAAAAAAATACATATGTGAAGAAAGTTCAAACTTGTTAACAATAGTAATGTAATTATAAAAAGTAATGTAATTATAGTAATGTAATAATAAAAAAGATTATACACCCGAGTGAGTATTTCAACAGAAGCCGGGAAGCTACCCTCCTGTTTAAAGTAATCAAACAATGTTGGACTAATTTGCACCCATGTCTAAAGGGCTTCAACTTGATATGTTTTTATTGCTGCAACAAAATCCGTCTTCTTATAAGATGAGGGTGCCATCTACAAAAACATAAGCAAATACTAATTAAATATGAGGTTTTTAAGGTTATATAAAACAAAACTTGGTTCCACACCGAATTTAGAATATCACGAACCCTATACTCCATGGCATTTGTAGCATTACACATGAGAGCCTGCAAATGATCTCGCAACACTAAGATAAGAATGTATTTGAAGGAAAAAAAGTGAAAGCTAACCATTATGATGTTGTCAAGAGACACATGCCCATCTTAGTTTGGTTTCAAAACCATAAACTAAGCTCCGTAAACCAATTCATTCTCTGTCAAAGCTTCTGATAATGCCAACAATAAATAGCCAAACAATAATTTCAAATCGCTAAGCATAAAAACCAATTGCTAAGTTAAACACATATACCTTCGCACCTGTTCTTGAAGCTATAATCTCCCCAACTCTTAGTAACACCTATAAGATTATAGCAAGGATGCGAATAAATATTGGTGAATGCCGCATTTGTGCCAAAGAAAGTGTAGTGAGCGACGTAAACATCATGTCCAAAAATATATCTTTAGAAAATGTTTAACTCACCCTAAGGAATTACTAATTAAGAAATAGTGATTACAACCATTCAAGCCTTACCTCAGTCATATACCATGACCAAAGACTGATAATAGGATGTTTTGAACCTGTCGGCTGTCACCATAAAGCTTCATTTCTCAACTATTGTATTTAGAAGCAAAACAATAAATCAAAATAATAAAGAGATACATAACCTCCTGAAAACTATACAAGATTCCACACACCGCATACGCTTCTGAACACTGAGTCATTGATACTGATTCAAAGAGAGATTAAACTTATCTTTCACGAACGCTGAAACGGATTCATATAACTGACTCATGGTGTATAGCGTATATATTTTTCCCTTGAAAAAGTGTAGATCAAGGATAGGGGGATTGCAAGAGATATATCTCCATTCGGATTGTTTACCAGCTAAAGAGAAAGCTAAGCCAGTGGAATTACGTTAATAGGTGATTATCACAAACACCCAACCAGACATTGCATGTGAATAGACAAGAATACCCTTTTAGCTTGCTGACATAGCATCAAAGAAATCAGGGAAATGAAGTTCCTTCCTTGCTGAAAAGAACAGTAAACATATTTGCTGTAATATTTAAAATTAAAAAAAGATATCCAAAAAGGAAAAAATATTTTTACCAGGTAACCACGTGATAGCTTCACATGGATAATAGGTATCCTCTAATCCGCTCTGTCATGTAGCTAATCATCATCAATAAATCATCAAAAACAAACAAAAAAACGTATGAATATTTAAAAAATACTAATCCATACAATAATCGATCATCAAATAACATTCAAGATTAACGAAATCGAAAGTAACGGACGATTATAACAGAAATCAAACAATACAGATGAATGAACCCTAACTAACATTAGACTATTAAAGAAAGCAGACAAATGAAACAACAAAAAAGAATGAAACAACATCAAATAATTGAAGAAAACCCTAACGAATCAAAGCATAGAATAATCGTTTATAATATCCTCGATTAAAACCCTAACTATAATCATCATCAATCAATAATAAAAAAAAACATAAACAATCTTGAAAGAATACTAATAAATACTACTATTGACCATCAAATAACATTCAAGATTTAAGAAATCGGAAGTCATCAAACGATTATAACAGAAATCAAAGAATACAGACGAATGATACCTAAGTAACATAAGAACATTAACGAAATCAGACATTACCGTGGATGAAGGTATTCGGATTTGATGAATGTTGATAACAATTGTTCGCCGTATTCGCCAGAGAGAGAGACAGAGACAAGGATTAGGGTTTTGTTTTAGAAGAGGAACAGAGTAAATGAAGCGTACAAAAGAAGCTACTCCAATCCTTCATTTAGAGCTATACCACATGTATGATGATGTGGCTGCTTATTTGGCTTAAGCCAATGGGTGACAAGTGTCCTCCAATGGTTTTGTTTATTATATACTAGGTTAGAACCCCGTGCATTACACGGGTTTAATAAATGTAATTTTAGATACTAAATAAAAAAACAATATATTTTTATAAACCTCATTTATTACACGTGTTGAGTAAATATAATTTTATACATTAAATAATAAAAAAATTATTCTTTAAGAACCCCGTGTATTGTGCGGGTTAAATAAATGTAATTTTATATACCAAACAATAAAAAGTTATATTAAAAAAAAAACCATGTGTATTCATGGGTGGAAGAAATGTAATTTTATATGCTAAATAATAAAAAATATATTTAAAAAAACTCTATTTATTATACGGGTTGAATAAATTTAATTTTATATAGCAATAATAAAAAAAATGTTATATCTTTAAAAACTCGATGTATTACACGGGTTTATCTATTCTTAAAAAAATATTTCTAAATCAAAATGGATTTTTTATTATTTTTAAATTAGGTTAATACTATTTTAAATTTTTGGTTTGATTAATAAGTTGTTTAATATAATCTCATAGTTAACAATAATAACATTAAATAAATAATATGCATGTTTATCTACTATTAAGTGAAACAATGTTTTTTAGTTAAGACTTTACGATTTGAAGTTTTAATTTAGATAAGACTTTACTATTTGAAGTTAAGTTTATGCCAATGATTTAGAGTTGATAAGATTTATATTAATTTAATTATATTTAAGACGAAAATGTTGAGTTTTATTGTTGAAATTATTAAAATCCAATATTTCATTTTTATAAATTCATAACTTGTCATCACACTTTAGACACATCAAGTTTTTAGCTTCATTGTTGGATAACAATGATTTGTAAAGATGATTCTCTTTATTTGTTTCTTTTTTTTTTCAACGAAACCAACACTATAAAATTCATAAAAAAATATTTGATCAAAAGTGTTGTCACTATCGTTTATTTTCTATAGAGTTTCTGTTTCTTTTCTTATAAATAATATTTAAGTTTATTCCAATGATTAGAGTTGATAAAATTTTATATTAATTTAATTAATATTTAATAATTTAAATTAAATAATAATTATCTATAAATAAAAATGGTCTAAAATAATGACAAGTGTCCCTTTATTGGTTTCTTTTATTATATAGTATAGATATAGACTAGCCTAAGATCCCGCGAGTTTCGCGGGTGGCTAAACACCAACTAAACACATAAAATAATTTAAACGTAGAAGCGTTAAAGTGTGATTTGTTAAGCCTAATATTTTGAGACACTTGAGCACGTCTCAATAGTACATCAACATAATGAACGTTACAAATTAAGTTTTTGTCAACTAAACCTTCATGATGTTTTCATGATGTCTTCTTTAACTCCACTATCGCATTCATCCTCTGACATTATCAATTCCAATCAGGACGACTTAGAACTTAAAGCTCTATTGCTAGATTATTAAAAATATACATGAAATTAATTTGAAAAAAAATAGATTCTTACTTAAGTGTAAGAACAACTCAAACAGGTTCTTAGAGATATCAACTGGTTAGCTACCCTCCACCACTTGATTTGCTATAAATCTCTTTTCCTATTATAGAATGGTTAGTCAAAAAGCAGCATTAAACTAAATCCTTTAAATTTGTGAAGTAAAAAATTATAATTTATATACATTGAAATATTAACGAAAATGTTATAGAGTACATGAAATTGTTTGAAAATTGAAACTAAGTTACAACTATAAACTATTGAGTAAAAAAATATGAGATCATGCGAAAGTAGTAAGAGATATTAAATAGCTAAAAGGATTACACTTATATATCTATTCATTATTAGCTAAAAAACCAAATTTTAAACTGTAAACATCTTCATCTATGCCATTTTCACTAAATTCTCGAACAAAGCTAATATCTTTCCTTTCTTCATGTGGTTGACTTTCCCTTTAAACTATATCACTTTTTTCAATTTCCGCATCATCCATTGGCCGGTTCCCTGATCCTTACAACTACATTATAAAGAAGAACCAAGTCAATAAGTTGCTGCAATTATTAACTGATAACTTCAAGGAATTCAGCACCTATCATATACCTGAATCATAACTTACATTGATGGTAAACAGGTTGAACTGATCCTATTTCCAGCTTTAGGGAATGGAACCTGGGTGTGCAAAGCAAACATACGATCTTATCACCATCCTGGAAACCTTCAAGGCAAATTGACGCACTCGAGCTTTCATCGTATTTTCTACAACTTCACTGCTGAAAGCCTCTAACTGTAAACACTTCAGATCACCCTCATTAATCTCTTGCCAAGATTGAGACCTAGTATTGTTTCTGAGTTCCAACACATTATGGGTAGAGAAGTCAATCTGATGAGTGGTGGAAGATGACCCGCTGTTTTTCCTGTAATGAAATGAAAGGTTATTTTCGTTTTGACAAACATGAGTTTGATTTCATTTAAAGGTGTAACCGAGCTGAGTTGACTCAATACAGATCCAAGATGGAGTTTGACTCAAATACAAACATCAAAGTTTGAAAATTGCCTTGAGGTTAATCAAGCCTCCACTGGACTCAATTCGATTATCAATACCAAAACACTAATAATAATATTAATCAAGGTTAGCATTAATCAACTCGATGCTATCGAACCTCAGCTTGATGACTTCATACTTTCAACCTTGGGTTGACTCGATTTGCTTAATTCGATTAGATAGAACAGTAGTTATGTAAATATTCACAACCACAAAGGGTATAGATGTAAAATGGCACATGCTCGATAAGGCTTGCAAGCTCCAAGCAACCCATTTTTAAAACTGTCGAGCGAGTTGAAATGGAAGTGGTGAGGTTTCCATCATTTTCTTGCTGCACACAAATTTGGTAAACAATAATTTCGATAATAGAAGCTACATTTAACTGTCACATTTACTTTTACTAAAATGCAGTTTTTTTTTATAATTACGTTGATACTATTTATAGTGGTTGTTCATATACATAAAAGAAAGCTATGAAAGAGAGATAATAAACTGGCCAACCCAACCCAACCCATTTGACAGGTTTCCCATGAACCCATGTAAATATACTGACCGATTTCCAGAAATAGAGACATCCTAAGTCTTTCTACAAGTCTCTCTTGTGAGTAATACAGATCCCAGAAGTCTACCTTTCGTAGTGCCAATGGATCTGTAAAAAACAATATATACCGTGTTTGAAAAATAGAAGGTCAAACAGATTGACCTGATAAGGTGATATCAAGTCATTTGAATGTGTAATCTGATAAACATAATAAAATAAGAAATCCGCAAAATATGGTAAGCACATTATCTTCTACATGAAACCAACTATAGCATAGAGTTGATCCAAGTTAATGCTGGCAGTTTAAAGAAAAAAACTAAATGGTGAAGACGGGGTTTTCTACATTCATAACAATTCCCAATAATGCTTAATAGTTTCTACATTCAAGCCAGTCTTTGGGTAAACTTTGTATAACACTGCTCGAAACAGGAGACATGACATGACCAACATCAGAATCCACCTGTTTTTCTTCTGCTCTAACAGACGGAAAAGCGTTCTCCCGTGGGATTTTTCCATTATTACCTGTTTTTCAGCTAATTTCATCGGCAATGGCTCAACACGTTTTTCAAAAACATTAGAAAGTGAACGACTTAATCATCTTTCTCAAACCAACTTGGCAAAATATTAGCTAAAGTTTGTTCATTTAAAACCATCTTCAAGCTACAATCAATAATAAAGGTATACATATCCCATTAAAACAACCATCCATGAAAAAGAACTAAAACTTTTGTCTTTGAATGTCAATCTTCGGTTGACAAAGAACACTTTTTAGATAAAAAAACTTAGTGCTTTCATAAATAAATGATCACAGTTACTTAAAATTTCCACATTTCACTCAATTTGATTTTTGACTGTTTCTTTTTAAGGTAAGTTTTTTTTATATATTTTCTTTTGACCCATTAAAGATAAAACATACCCAAATTCACCAAAAGGAATAAAAGAAATTTGCCATGAAAAAAATAAATATTAATATAAACCTTTAAATAAAACGATATAGGATTTGTATGCGTTAAATAAATAGACTTTGAACTACTCTCTGACCAGTTTGACCTTATGAACCGTTCTCTATTTAGCTATTTTTTATCTGACCAGTTGAGATGTCGTTGAGATGAATCACAACTCAGATTGGCCTTTTCAACCTATTATGACCTTATGAACCGTTCTCTATTTAGCTATTTTTTATTTGACCCGTTGAGATGAATCACAACTCAGATTGGCCTTTTCAACCTATTAAATTTTAACCGGTGGGTAAAAAAAACATACCGCATCCTCAATTTCAAGAGCACATTCAATAGAGAAGTCTAGGCCATTAGTTCCCATAGAGATCATTTTGCATGCTCTAACATCAGGTTGATCCACGTCACCATTGGACATTTTAAATTCGTTATAGGGAAGGCTGCTGATGCGACCTTGACCAATGGATTGAGAATATGAAAAATTATTATTTAGGATACATTGTCATGGCTCAATAATAAAAAAAATTATTTTGCCAGCATGTTCAAATGAAAAATATGAAGAATAAACGCGCGAGTCCAAATAGTGCAGTTGCCTCTTTCAACAGTTTCTTGATCTTAGCACGCTATTGCAGATCCTTCTGACTCATGGATGCTGATAAAGAACACTTTTTAGATAAAAAAAACTTAGTGAAGACATAAACTAAAGCTCATATGAAGACATAAACTAAAGGTCTAGTCTCTAGAGAGTTACCAGATAATAATTCCCAGCTACCGGTTGTGTAACTTGAAGAGGCCAGTCTTCTCTATAATCACGTACCTGATAATAAATCGAGAATTACTTACTTGCCATGAAAGACGTTAACTGTAGGAAATATAAAGAAATGTAAAACGGGCTAACCCTTTTGAGAAAGTTCCTTTCGTTAGAATCGGTATAGAACACCTTGTTGGTGACCATGTTCGCTGTAATTCTTGTACTCACTTCTTTTCCAACACTGTCATCCGTTGGTATTTCGCCGATCTTACAAAAGTTTACTTAATAAAACCAGAATTGTCAGTGATCACTATTAGCTTGATGTGGCAACTTATACCCGTTTACTTATGAACGGGTTGATTTGGGTTATATTTTGATCTCTAATGGGTAATAAAGGTAAAACTATAAACAAAAGTTATCTTATAAGGAATCGGTTTAATTGGTCGAAATTCGTCCAAAGTGCATTTATTAAAATTTCTGAAATCATTTTAATTAAAATAATTAGATTACTATTATGACGATATAATTTTTGTAATCATATTTGACAGACTAACTATTTATTGAAAAATGTTAAGAAGAAAAAGTGCTATAGAGCAAGCCAATGCAGTCTGGCCCGTAAAAAGGTGACCCGTTCTGATCTGTTACCTAACCCGCTGAGTTTTCCATAAAACAGAAGGATATTCGTACAGTGAAATCGAATTCAGCATGTTCTTTGTCTTTGTAAAGTCTTGTCACCTAAAAAAAAACACACGAAATTGAAATAAAGAAAGACCACATTTAAAACAAAAAAAGTCGGCCGCTTCATCATCTAGAATCAACTAATCAAGATCCTGACCTGGTAGATCCACGGGTTGAATTCCTGATGAACTTCATCTATAAGTGGGCAACGAATGACTTTAATAGGTACCTGAAAATATATAAAAAATGTATGAAGTCAGCTATGTTTCAAACGTGATACAAATTTATAAAATACAATTTAGAAGACTTTTAACTTGGTTGACCAGTTTCCTCTTTACGGAAACAAAGAAAAAAAAAGAGTCATGTACCTTTCCAACATAAAGCTCTATCTTTCAAGGTGCATCACCGACATATGCAAAAACAACAATAGCCATCTCTTCTGGTCTATTTACTATACAACACATAACTGCAATTTGCTATAACAAAGCAAGACTTGTTTATCGAATAAGTGTATTAGAGGGATTTAGTGATTACCTAAGCACCAGGGAAATGTGATTACCAAAGAACACAAAGCAAGATTTGTTTTTCAAAAGAACATAACTCATCTTGAGACCATGCATTTCAAAATGTTGGAAATATGAAAAATTAGTTAATGGGACATTTACACAAACAGTTGGCGGGCATGAATTACAAATTTCAGCAGATGGATTTTTATTAAAGAAAGATGTTCTACTGAATGTGAATAGAAAATACAAAGAACATTAGAAGAATCAAAAACTTAATCAATCAATCAATAATTAGCATATTAATCTTCAATCATATCACATGAACACCTTTCACAATCACATTTAGCATTCTGTATGAAATATGGAAATGAGGATAAAAGATGATACCGTATTGGCTTCAATCTTAATGGTCTTCAACCTCTGCGTCTCTTTATCAAGAACATTGAGAGCATAAAAACACAATTGAGGAGTCGTCCTATCTTACTAATCGTTTAATACACAAATCGATCAAAGAGGATTAGAATCCCATTAGTATTGTGTAACTTCTGATAAATAGATCTCGATTAGAAGAAGCGAATTAGGACAATAGAGACCCAATAATTGTTCTTCAATTAAATAATATGAAGGGGGTAAATAGAAACCCAAACTGAAAGAGGATAAGGACATAGAAAACGTGGATGAAACAGAGCAGACATGTTAGATATCAAAACTGAGAGAGGTGGCTGAAGAGTTTAGACATGTTAGATATCAAAACAGAGAGAAGCGGTTGAAGAGTTTAGATGAGAATTAGGGTTTGTGAATCTTACTATGGAAGAAAAAGGCATTGTGTAGGAGAAAATAATGAATCGTACCGTGGAAGGAAGGAGGAGGCGTTGTGTGAGATAAGAGAAAAGTTTTTCCCTCCTAAACCAAAAAGAGATGGTTTAAGCAAATGCCATGTGGCATAAGTTGGTTTTGCTTTATTAGAAGTAGTAGATATAAATCTATATTATTATATAGATACCATTTAATTTGAATTTTAAAATTTTAAATTCAAAATTCAAAATAGAGAAGGGGGCTCAATAAAATGCCAGTGAATCAATATCACCGCCCTCTTTCCCTTTCCTTCTCTCTCTCCCTCTCAAAGAAAAAAACTATCACAAATCATGACAGATTCAAATCGGCACTGATACTTTCTCAAATAGGCAGTTCATGTTGCCTCCTTTACAAATCATGACAGATTCAAGGTTAGAAATCCTCCTCTCATATTTGCTCATCCTTTCTCAGTTTGTTTTTTAACACAAATTTGAAGTTCTAGGGTTCATATGTGGGTATCTATATAATCTCCGGTGAAAACAACCGTTTCTCCGGCGTGGAGGCGGTGGAGGAACTGGCTGCCGCCACATTACTTTCTGGAAACATGTTTACTTTTTCGTCATCTGCTACTTCATAGATGGATTGTATTGATGGTAAGTTTCTGTATCGGATTTGCGTAATTATATATAACTCTAATTTTCAACATTTCTAAGCATTAGGTGTTGTACCCTATGCTTTAGTTATTTACCATGCATCATAATGTTGTAAGCTATGTTTAATGAGTGGTATGAGCTTTCTGTGGTTGTACAACAATTGTACAAACTACAATGGTCATGTGTTTCTTCTGCGTTTGTATACTTTTCATCATCAAAACATTGCCGGACATCCGCTTATTCCCGCCCGCCCACACCTTCGGTTCTACTCGAAAACCCTGAAATTGGATCAAATTGTTAATCGCCATGAAAGGCGACCGTCTATCTCTTATCGTTGTGATATTTTATCTGCGTGCCCTTCATTCTTCATTTAGGTTTTTTATTTTTGGGCTTTTTTGGGTCTCTTCGCATCCTACGATCACGACATCAGCTCTAGATCGATAAAGTCTTATGAATTTAGGGGTTAGGGTTTGTAAGTTCTTTTCTAATTTTGATAGAGTTGAATTTAGGGGATAAATGATGGCTAGATTCTATGAGTAATTCCTATATTTCTACTCATAAGGCATCTTAAATCTCTGCTTTGGCTAATGAAACCATCAACAGGATGGTTGAATCAAGAAGCGAGCAACAACAATAATCATCATGTAAGTGAATAATCGATTGAATCTGATTTGTTGTTGATTGTTTGCTTGAATTTACTTTGAGTTAAGTTTCCTGTCGTGCGATTATCAGTTTTGACTTTATAGAAGTCTTTGAGTCTTCTATTAGTGCATTCTTGAATTTCTAGCACTTATGTTTGTGTATAACGTTGCTAGGTTTGATCCTAACTTGATTGACATCATCATGAATACCATTGTTGAATCTATGTAAAATACCATTGTAAAATCTATGTAAAGAGGTGGCTTTTAAAGGCCAGTTCTTAGGTTGCAGGCTATGTTGGCTCGATGATGATCAGAGTATTCTTATTGAGAGCTATGGTTGCTTGATTACACAACGATGTCGTTGTTTTGTTCGGTGATGGTGATGCAAGCCTTTTTTTGGGTGATCTGAGGCTTAAGGATGTGCGGATAAAGGTCCTGAGCCAACCGTTGGTCGGTGGCTATTTTGATACATCCGTCTCTGGCGGAGACGGCTCCGGTTGTAGGTTATGTTGAATCGATGATGATGAGGTTGTTCTCACAGAGAGCTATGTATGTCCCATGATAACAGTGATGTTGTCAACTGTAATTTTTTAGGGTGTGTCAGTCGGTCGTTGCCAGCGGTCGTTTTGCAACGGCCATCCCTAGCAGTGGCGGCTACAGTTATGGCGATCAAACAAGCCACCTATGGTTGTGGCTTTGCCCTCTGTTGTCGCGTGGCGTGGCGGCTCCGTTCCCAACCATGCTGACGTTTTAGATTTGATTTAAGGGCTATGATGAGAAATCTGAGCCCTCTTATTTACTTAGGGTTGTCCAAAAAGCTCGCAGCTCGGACCTCGCTCGAAGCTCACTCTGATTCAGCTCAGAAAAAGCTCGCTTGATATGACTCGGTTTGAAAGTGAGCCGAGCCAGCTCGGCTCGGTTAGAAAGTGAGCCAGCTCGGCTCGGCTTGTAACGAGCCGAATTGGCTCGGTTTAGCTACTTATTATTTGATCATCGTTGGAGTATACTACTTAAGACAGGTGGATTTTATATTTATGTTAATAGAAAGGACACCTGAATATCTGAAGTGCATGTACTTGTTTTTACAGTTTGATCCGTGTATTGATATCTCAGCCATGTGGCATAGAAAGATATGTAGGAATTTGTATCGAGCGTTATATTTACGACTTTAGTGGTCAATGTTAAGTTGATCTATTTTGGCAGCGTGTTGGCTCTAACGGTGCTGTTGTAACTGTGAAAAATGCTTTGTCTTCACCTCCTGTTCAGTCAACAGTATGTTTGTCTTCCCTTGGTGTAGTGGGGTGAGCCTCTAGCTTGTGGTTTTTTTATGGGTTAATAATAAAAATGGTGTTTTGTTTGCCAAACACGGCGGGTAATATATGTGGGCCCGCCCGCAACGCGGCGGGTGCTATTTCTAGTTCGTAACTAATTTTGAACAAAAATTGTTAATCTGTTTCATGTTTCAAGTTCGATTTTAGGTTTTGGGGGTTTTTGTTTTTTCGATTTTTTAAAATACAAATATCTTTATTGATGTTGATTATGTTTTTGTAGTTGGTGTTGAATCTTGATTTTAGGTCAATATGGATTCATCCATGATCCACCCATTTGATTTGTTAGGATGTTGACTAGGGTTAGGTCATATGTTTGTGATTTTGACTTAATATTGTTAGGATCATTGATGTTTACTTTAGGGACCAGTAGAATTGCCCTTTTTGTATTGTTGTTGGTCCCCAAAAGGCTGGTTTTATCACCTTTTCAATTTGGATAGCAACTAACTAGAAAATTAGAAAGTCAAGTAGGTTGATTGACTTTTTAAAATATTTCTTGTGAATTTCCATTGCAAATGAATGTTGATTACTGTGAAATTCTATGCTAAAGTTAGTGTACTTGAGTGACTGTTTCTATTTTCTTAAGAATGCAAGTCGGTTTAAGTGAAATGGTTTGTAAAGTTGAGTGATCACTTGGGTGAAATATATGGACTGTGTTTCGGGAATGGAAGGATTATGTAAAAGGGTTGTTCAGTTAAGAGAGATTACATTATTCTTTTAGGTTTGTTTAAAGAATTTCCGATATTTATCTGAGACATCATTTAAGAGAGATTACATTATTCTTTTAGGTTTATTTAAAGAATTTCCGACATTTATCTGAGACATGATGAATACGTTGTTTTGAAAGTATGCATACCACCTGCTCGATAAAATGTCTTTGTCAGAATCATATAATATAATGAAGTTGATATAAACTTGTGAATGTGTTTTAAGCTTCTTTTTTAAGTTAGTTGGTATTTTAAGTATATAATGATAATTATTTGTTTCTCAACTGTCATTTACTAATATATAATTATTTAACTTTATATGATCAGGATCGATCCCCACCCCATGAACACGGCCCGTTTAGCAGCCGCTTTTATAACATTGTCTCTTTTTTCTGATCATTGTTTTTATTTTTCCACAGGCTAGAAAGACTCCTTCAGTGGAATCTTTTGATTCTTCTGGTGAAGAAGAGTAAGATCATCTCTCTCAGATGCTCTCTAAAAATCATCTCTCTCAGATACTCTCTTTCTCATGTAAACCCTAATTTTTGTTTTGTAGGTTTTGAACAAGATAAAGGTTTGGACTACGGTATTCAACTCCGGTTCCGATTCAGATAATGGTGATCACGTGATGTATGAATTAAATTGTTGTTTTTAATTCATTTTTTATTTGTAATATGATACAGTTCGAATTTGTTTAGTTTTTGACATAATTAGAACTGATTAAGTGAATTATGTAACAGTTAGAATTGGTTTGTAAAGTTGAGTGATCACTTGGGTGAAATATATGGATTGTGTTTCGGGAATGGAAGGATTATGTAAAAGGGTTGTTCAGTTAAGAGAGATTAGATTATTCTTTTAGGTTTGTTTAAAGAATTTCCAACATTTATCTGAGACATGATGAATACGTTGTTTTGAAAGTATGCATACCACCAGCTCGATAAAATGTCTTTGTCAGAATCATATAATATAATGAAGTTGATATAAACTTGTGAATGTGTTTTAAGCTTCTTTTTTAAGTTAGTTGGTATTTTAAGTATATAATGATAATTATTTGTTTCTCAACTGTCATTTACTAATATATAATTATTTAACTTTATATGATCAGGATCGATCCCCACCCCATGAACACGGCCCGTTTAGCAGCCGCTTTTATAACATTGTCTCTTTTTTCTGATCACTGTTTTTATTTTCCTACAGGCTAGAAAGACTCCTTCAGTGGAATCTTTTGATTCTTCTGGTGAAGAAGAGTAAGATCATCTCTCTCAGATGCTCTCTAAAAATCATCTCTCTCAGATGCTCTCTTTCTCATGTAAACCCTAATTTTTGTTTTGTAGGTTTTGAACAAGATAAAGGTTTGGACTACGGTATTCAACTCTGGTTCCAATTCAGATAATGGTGATCACGTGATGTATGATTTAAAGTGTTGTTTTAAATTCATTTTTTTTATTTGTAATCTGATACAGTTCGAATTTGTTTAGTTTTTGACATAATTAGAACTGATTAAGTGAATTATGTAACAGTTTGAACTCAGGATTCTGTAATTTTGTTGTGATTTGGTTGAAATTTATTTATTGCATGTGGTGTTTTATCTTACTTTGAAGTTTGCTTTATTTAAAAGCTTTATTTGTAGCAATTTGCTGAATTTTAGAAATTAGGGTTCTAATTTGAGGATTTTGATTACATGTAGTGTTTTCAAAGAGCTCTGTAGTCAACTGTTTTCTTCTATCAGGTACAAGATCTTTGTTTTAAAAATTGCTGATGAAAATTGTTGGTGATTAAATCTGATTGATTTGGTTATGTATCAGGTGCAGATGTTAACCGTCAAGCTGTTGAAGTTCAGGTATGTTTATTACCAGATTTTGTAATCGATGTGTAGGTTTGTTTAATTAGGTTTTGTGTTTATGATCATTAACCTAAATGGATTCTCAATCATTCTAAAAATTGAAGATGCACCAGACGCTCTGTGCCGTTGCCGAGATCTCGACATATATATGTTTCGTATTTGGCCGACCAATAAAAATGTTCAAGGTAATTTTCAAATTGTTTACTACATAGTATAAATTTAGTTTTTTTTCTAACGGTGAGTTGGGGCAGATTCGACAACCGATTCAGGCTAACAGCCACGAGTTGGTGTTGGAGATGAAGTTGGCGACATGTTTCGATGGTAGATGTCGATCTCTGGCAAGCAATGGTGATGCGTCCAACTGTAGTTCTTTATAAACGGTTAGGTTTTCTATTTAACGAGTTTCCATAGTTTTGGTATAATGGTCTGCTTATGGTTTTGTTGGTATTAGGTTTTTTATTTAATGAGTTTCTATTGTTTTGGCTGAAAAGTCTGGTTGTGGTTTTGTAGGTATGAGAAATTTGGATAGATTGTCATAATCCTTAGCATTCGTTATATATAGGTTATTCATGTTGCCTATCGTTGGATTATATAATTCTTGGGTTTTTTAGGAGGGAACTTTTGAAAATGCATGGGGTGTTGAACTGTGCATTTAATGCACCTGTGAGAAGTAATCATATCTCAACTCTCTCTTTCTTCTTCACACTTTAATCTCCATCTTTCTCTTTCTTCTCATTTCAAACTCACAGGCGATTTCAGGGTTTATTTTCCTCATCTTCCACATGAACCATGTCATCCATAAAGAAATCCGTCGGTTTATCACCATCTTTTGTCACTCAGACCGATGAAGATGATTTTGTCATCTGAGGCTATGATGGCGAGATCTGGCGTGTTGTTGCAACATGGCCTAATCGTTGCCGATTGCCATTCGCGGCTGTTCTAGGTAGCGTTGGGTGTAATCGATGTTTGGTTGATGATGATGAGATCGATGTCACCTAAGGAATATTCAGTCAATGATGTTGATGAGATGCTTCTCACCTGAGACTAAAACTATGATGAAGCAAACGTCGGCCCAAATATACGCGAGGTCTGACATTTTCAAATCATTTGTATTACTTTAGTAAATCATTTAGTGTTGACTGTGATGATGAATAAAAATGAATGCAAAGTGCATTTTTCTTGTCCTTTCAACATGAGGCTATGAAGATTTTGTAGATCTGAGTAAAAATTGAATGAAGATAGCATTATGGTGTGGCAAGGTTGTAGGATGGCAGTTGTTCATGCAACCTCTCTTGCAGCCATGGTGTTGTCATCTTTATGCACAATCTGAGCCTGGCATTCTGACAATACAAATGTTTTGCAACTTCACCTTGAATGACCTTCGCCGACTCTGTGTTGGTGATTAAGGTTTTGAAAAGGGATCGTGTATAATTGTTGTCACATCTATACAAGAAAATGGAGTTTGGTTGGTCTGAGATGCCTATTTAGCTGTATGTAAGGACGCCGGTAAGTTTTCCAATTTTTCGTTTGTAGATCGGTCATATAAATTGACGTTTGGACATGATTCCTGTGTTTTGTTTTACATGTGGTCGTGTGGCTATGGTGGTTTTACCAACAAATATTGGTGAATTAGATCCACTGGACAACAATTGACACCACATCACACAGACTGGACAACAATTCTTCAGGAGAAAACGGTTAGTGCATTCAGAAGTTAATAATCTGAATTATGGATTGGTATTAAGATGTTTGTTAATTGGTTCTTTGTTGTCAGCTGATGTTGAGATTCTTGAATCAGTGAAAATCCGGTGCCATATAATTAATTACAGGTTATACTTCAAGCTTTCTCGATCTGTTTGCAGGCGAATAGGTGGCTTTGCGAGGTCTGAAAAACAGAATTGATAAATTTAGGGAAAATGTGGTTGAAAGATGATAACCCAACAGTAGAGGATCTCATTCTACAGCCTCGATAAATTCAGGGGTGTTTTCAAATAATGCTTCCTAGATGTTTGAAGACCGACAAATGTCCAAAGAATATCAATACTGTTGACATTTGTCGATCTTTGTTGGTTTTTAAACATCTAGGAACCATTATTTGAGAACACCCTTACATTTATCGAAGCTGTAGAATGAGATCCTCTACTGTTGGATTATCATCTTTCAAACTCATTTTCCCTAAATTTATCCATTTTGTTTTTCATGCGGGGATATAATCTGTTTTTTAGTATTTGATTTGGCCGATGACCCAAGTTCAAGGATGACTTATGTTTCAGACTATACAAAGATTGCCTTTTGGTTATCATAAGGTTAAATTTTAAATTAATATGGTCTCATTCGTTAATAAGCTTATAATTATACTTAAGCCATCAAATTCTTTCCGTTAGGTCTCAATGCACCTAATGACAACAACCATCATTGAGCCATCACATTCTTTCTGTTTACATCTCAGGTAACGGTTTTCCTTAATACATCTCGAAACTTGGGTTGTTATATATGATTTTTCAATGCGGTTTTGAAACTTACGGGATAGTAATTGTCAATTTCAGGTAGGTTAAGTATTGAGACCAAGAAATTCAGCGTCGCTTGCAGATACGGTTTCAAGGTCAATTATTGGCTTGAAACAGAGACACAGAAGACCTTTGTTTCTGAATGTTTTGTAGCTTCAGTTATGACTTATGCCTGATGTTGTTGTCAATTCATAAGTATAATGCGAATGTGAATTCATTAAATAATTTCACATCGTATTTTACATATAGATATAGACAAAAACTTTGCACATTATACTTATAATACTAATATATACTGTTTTTAACATTGTTTTATAGGGTGAAGATACAATAGGAAGTTTATTTGGCTAGGAAGGATAGGAAGTGATCTTGACCATCCATTAAGTTAATCAAGGGCTAAGATTAAATCAGGGAAATTGAAAGGTAGAAAAGAGGCCCGTGAGTTTGTTGAAGGGCATTCTAGTCAATCCAAGCCAATAGTTTCTCTCTCCTCCAATTCCCCCCCATTTTTTTAAACGTTAATAACTCTTTCATACGACATTATTTTTTTATAAAAATTGCACCAAAAAAAACGAGCGTTTTTTTTATCTTTAAAACGAGTATACTATTGCTATATTTAAAAAAAAAATTTAAACCCAGTTGCGTAAAACGCAATAGAAAAAACCACCAGTTACGTAAAACGCAATGAAAAAAAAACCTAAAAAATGACATTTTTCTAAAACGCAATGCACAAAAAACACAAAGAAATGACTTATTTGTAAAACGCAATGGCCAGAAAACACAAAGAAATGTCTTATTTGTAAAACGCAATGCAAAAAAAAAAAAAACACATAAAAATGTGTTTTACCTAAAACGCAATGCACTAAAACACAAAGAAATGTCTTATTTGTAAAACGCAATGGCTAGAAAACACTTAAAAATGACTCATTCTAAAACGCAATAGACTGAAAACACCTAAAAATGTGTTTGACCTAAAACGCAATGACTAAAAACACTTAAAAATGTGTTTTTTTTTTTCTAAAACGCACTAGCCAGAAACCACATAAAACTCTCTTATTTCTAAAACGCCATGGACACATAAAACTGTCTGTCACTGTGAACTGTCTGAATTGTCTACGAATTATTGTCTTTGAAATGAGCCAATTTCTGGAAAATTAATTTTTCTGATGCGTTTTTAGTACAACAATTTACTGTCCAAGGGCCAGAAACCAGCCAGGGGCTCTGCCCCTTGGACCCCGCCAGGGGCTGCCGCCCCCGGACCCCCGCAAAGATCGTAAAACGCAATGACTAAATCAAAAACCCAGATCGTGAAAATGAAATTAAAGAATTTCTTACATGGATCGAAGCCGATTTCTTCATCAATTGACGAAATTTAAATGATAGAAACACTTATCAACGCTCGAATCGAACGAATCGAGTGATTATCTCCAAAATCACCGGAAAAAACGAGATTTTTTTTATGAAATTAAACTGGGTTTTCTTCAAAAAAAGCTGAAGAACCGTTGATCGGGTTCTGAATCATTGATTGGTGATGAAAATCGCAGTATAATGTAGTGATTATTGAGATATAAAGTGAAGAAATAGTTGAAGATGATGGGTTTTGAAAATGGTGGGTTTTTGAAAGGAAGAAGAAGGAGTTGGATTGACTAAAATACCCTTTCTCTTTATTTTAAAATTTGCCACATGTCATAATCCTATGACTTCCTATCCTTCCTAACAAAAATTAACTTCCTATTTAATCTTTTCCCTTGTTTTATAATCATATGTAATTATATACAAACAATTTAAATGATATATTTATAATCTGTTTTTTATTATTTGATTTCGATGGTTATTAAACTTACCCGTGTGTTACTACTGGTAGATGGATAATAGATATAGATTTCCAGCCTAACACTCCAATTCTTCTTTCTCCTCTCCTCTCCTCTCCTCTCGTCTCGTAAAAGGTTCCACAAATGTCCACGACCTTAATGGCGTCTTCAACCATTCCTTCACCTGCGTCGTTCCGGCGAGCCACTCACTGTTCGCTACGTGCTTGCAATAGTATCAAACCTCCGATGCCTCCGCTAAACCCTAAGGATCCATTTCTTTCTAAGCTCGCTTCTATCGCCGCTACTTCACCGGAGAAGCTCCTCAATCGCCCGCTTAACTCCGATACTCCGCCCTACCTCGACCTCTTTGACTCTCCTACGCTTATGGCTACTCCGGCCTCGGTACATAACATAACCTAGTTTCTTATTTCAGTTTTGTCTGCTTCTTTCTTTCTTTCTTTCTATATTATTATTCACGGTTGTATCCTTTTGATTGACTCTTGTTACTTAGTACTAGTAACTTATTTTGCCTTTTGTAAACCCTAAGCTCACTTTAGAACTAGTAATTTCTCGACGAGGAACCAGAGTTTTTTTTTTCGATAGAATTGGATTTGAATTGAAATTTGCTTAAAGGATATGTATGTATTTTAAAGGAATTTGAATTAATAATGAATTTGCATGTGGAGTTAAATCTAACTGTAATTCTAATTTCCAACCAAACACATGAAGAAATGAATTCAGATTCAAATTCTGTAGGATTAGGCTAGCCAAAAGCGCCTGCGAAGCTACTTTTGATTGTGTTCTAGTGAGGAAAACAAAGTGCAGTGGCTTATTTTTCTGATGTACAAACCCAATTGTATGCATTGATGTTGTAGGTGGATATGAAAATGAAGTATAATGCTTTATTGGTGTTTGAAAAGCCACAACATGTGGTTACCTTTGGTTACAGGGTCTCTTTAAAAAAAGGAAATAGATTATGGAAGTGTTATTTGTGGATTTACATTTTAGCCTTTTTGAGTGTTGGGATTTACCGATTTAGAGAAAAAGAAGCATCATTTTTTTTTTACAATTGATCAAATACATCATTATGATGAAAACAGGCTGTAATACTGCTGCTATGGTATGTAGGTACATAATCATCGATGCAATGATGCTTATTATTCTGCGGTTGAGGGTAGATAAGAAAATAAACAAATAGAACCTTTCGGTAAAGAATGCTTAAGATAAACAATTCATCTTATACATTAAGTTCATTGATACTGCTAGCCTCGATCTTATGGAATTGTAATAGTCATTTTGATTGATTCCAAAATTTACTTTGATGATTTTATATTGTTCGATTTGACTTGTACTATGTGAATGCTGCTACATAAATTAAACCATGAGAAAAGCACATACAAAGCTTCATGAAGTGTGAATGAAGGAACTCGATAACTAATTTGTTTTTATAATTGAAGTAGATTTGGTTTTTGACCTTGTGGTAGTCAATTATAACTTGATTGTCAGTGTTACATAAATAATTTACTGGGGTTAACTTTTAATTGTATTATTAGGTGGAACGATCTGTTTCATACAATGAACACAGGCCAAGGAGGCCGCCTCCAGATTTACCATCATTGCTTCTCCATGGAAGAATAGTGTACCTTGGCATGCCGGTGGGTTCTTCTGTTCTTTGTTCTAAATTCAACACACAATACAAAGGATAGTGTGCCTTTTTTTCTCTGTTCAAGAATTTTTACATAATTTAATTCAACTACTTTTACTTTTGGTGGCTTTGTATCAGTTGGTACCAGCGGTAACAGAACTCATCATTGCAGAACTAATGTATCTGCAATGGATGGATCCCAAAGAGCCAATATATCTTTATATAAATTCCACTGGAACTACTCGTGATGATGGTGAATCGGTGAGCCTTTTTTTCTTTATGAGAAAATTAACAGTTATTCCATCCGTTGACTTCGCTTATTATGATCAGGTTGGAATGGAAACAGAGGGTTTTGCGATTTATGATGCTATGATGCAATTAAAAAATGAGGTGACTATGCTTGCCTAATGTTTGTTACAGTATATTTAAGAGATGTGTATGTTCTCTTTCCAACATAAGTCTAAAACATTAAGACATGAAGGTAAAACTTTCTAGAAGCTGGGTTTTACTTTGGTGTTTGTGCAAATTTTCATTGCATTTGTCCTTCTGTAAAACATAAAGTTTTGTATTTGAACATTCAATTGAGTGCTGTTTTAATGTTGTCTTTTCAATTCTGATTTTTATGATTTAATGTGCAGATTCATACAGTTGGCGTTGGAGCTGCTATAGGTCATGCATGCCTGTTGCTTGCTGCAGGGACCAAGGGCAAAAGGTTTATGATGCCACACGCAAAAGGTACACTATAATTACTAATGGATTCTCGACCATCTTTGTTGTATGCTGCTATTAACTAATAACAAGTGTTTGTTTTTGTAGCTATGATACAACAACCTCGTGTTCCATCATCTGGGTTAATGACAGGCAGTGATGTTCTCATCCGTGCAAAGGAGGTTGGTGTTATTATTTTTTGTTTTTAAATAACTTTGTGGAGTGTTCTAGTATATTTGTGTGAAAATATTATTTGCCAAATTCATCTCGTTATTTTCCCCATATAACATTCTTTCACTTTGTGCGAGTGTTCTATTATTATTATTATTATTATTATTATTATTATTTGTGTGAATGCACTTGTTATTCTTACGATTTTACCATATAACATTCTTTCACTTTGGCACTTTGTTACTTCAAAATAAATGTGAATGCACTCCATTAATTGGTTGTACGGTTAAGTTTATTTTCTGTAAATAGCGCTCTGCTCAGTGCTGATTGATATCACTCGAACAACTTCATCTGGTCCGTTCCAAATTGTCTATCATTGTTATATCCATCACAAGTGGCCTCTACACATGGGGTGTGTGGGATCTTAAACCAGTGTCATCCTTGTTTTACTAATGCCATATTTGACAATTTAGACCCATTTACTTATGAACAGCTCTACTTGGGTTGTCTTTTATCTAAATGAGTTAGATAGTTTTTTTTTTTGCTAAATGGGAAGTCGAATGTGCTGAATGTTACCCCAAGTTTATTTCCTAATTTGTTTTATTGCAAGATTCAGTTTTTATTGTGATAATATATTTGTAATAATGATTAACACATTTATTGTTTATAAAGTAGACAAAAAAGTGTTTGTTGTGGGTCAACCCAACTCAACTTGGCCCGACCCGTTTGACCACTCATTTTTCACATATCGTCAAGTTCTTTAGATGTTTCAGATATCAGTTATGTTGCTACTAAAAAGTTTTGCTGAATTCTTATTTTGGATCTTTTTTACAGGTAATCGTTAACAAAGACACACTTGTTAGCCTCTTGGCAAAGCACACCGAAAATGTGAGTTATCAGTTGAATTAGTCTTGTTTATCGATTGAAGAACTAGGATGTGCTTTTAATGCATGGGATGTATTATGTTTATTGAACCAGCCCATTGAAACTGTAACACAAGTGATGAGAAGACCATTTTATATGGATTCAACTAAAGCTAAAGAGTTTGGTGTAATTGACAAGGTACACAAACACATTCATAGACAGTATTATTTTTTTGTTTGGTTATAAACTTATAATAATGTGATTTTTGTTTCGTGTTTAGATACTTTGGCGAGGTCAGGAAAAGATCATGGCGGATGCTGCACCACCTGAGGCATGGGATAAGAATGCTGGCATTAAAGCCGTCGATGCTATCTAGCAACATGCATATGCTCTAGGTATTTAAAATACACTTGTTTCTTATTTGTGCATCATTTTTTGAGATGCATAATTCGTCACTCTTAATATTATTCCTCTCACACGTTCCGCAGGGATAAGTTGTTTGGGTTGGTATTTTGTTGCTAAAGGGAAAACCTTAAAAATTAGCTAATTATGAAAACCGGATTGATGTTTTAAATCAAATATTGGACATCAACAGCTTTTTGGTGCAAGATTGCCAACTCCTTGGAAGATGATGTGTTCAAATTTGGGTGTTCATAAACCGTCGAAAAAAGACTGAACTCGAGTTCGGTTTCAACGGTTTAGAACTTGGAACTGGCTATGTAAACCGAACCAACCTTTTAGCATTTATTATTATTTATTTTCATTTTAGGAATATAGAGTTATGTGAGTGTTATATTCATGAACAATTCAGCTTACTTTTTAATATTTTTTATTTATAGGTATCTACTGTTCAAGTCAAAGAATCGAAAAGGTTGAAGTGATGGGGAGAGGGGACGATTGATATATTGTATGTTCGACCCAAGATTACGTCTAGGCAAGTCAAAGTTTGAAATTCAAGTCATTAATGATGATTGATATTCTAGACACATCAAATCTAAGAATTAGTTGCATGTCTTTAAGTTGGACTACTCAACACTTCAAATTAAATACATATTCATGAAGCTTAAAAATTCATTTTGGCTTCTGTTTCAACCTTAGAAAAACTGATTTAACAAGGACAGCAGCAGCACAAATATGAATTCAGTTCTGATTTTGGTTTTACAACTCAATTTGCATAGCCATGGACATCATCAAAGATAAACTCATAATCCCATAGCAGCCATATCACATTATTAAATGTTTTGGGTTTAGTTCGAATTATTTGGCAATGAATTAGCAAAGCAATTTATATTAATCAATTCAAAACTACTGATGCTTCAAAAGATCGGAATAAAACCGAAAGCTTGCAAAGATCCACTCTTGCTATGCAAACAAAATTAAGAGTGAAGAGGTATGGTCTCAAACCGCGTGTGAGCACGTATTAGCGGGACCACACCACTCCAAAGATACAATCTTACCACACAAGACGATCTAGAAGGTTCTAGAAGAGTACACCTGGTGACAGAAGGAAGCTCCTAGCAGACAGGAAAGGACGACAGGTGGCACAAATTGAAAAACGCCAGTACTTGTAACAAGAACCTCATAGGACAATGAAGGACAGGCCGAAAAAATGTACAAAAGGACGCTAAGCTGGAATGAATGTCTATATGCCACGTCACCTCTGGTACAAGACCTGGTCTGGTTACGACCATGGTTGTAAAAATCCTGACTAGTTTCCGATTAGTCGCCGATTAATCACTAATCGTAGGATCACCGATTAATGGCCGATTTATCGCTAGACGGTCAATGGCGGTCCTATTCTGGCCAAATTTTGACCAAACGCGGGCCAAATTTTGACCAAACCTTATAAATTCCTTCCAAATACTTTTAAAAAATAGTCATTGAGGGGTTAAAACATGTCTACTTTAAAAAAACTACATATAAAAGTGTGTGTCTATATGTAACTAAAAATTACATATAAAAATCTCAATCCGATTAATTCCGATTAATCATTGTTAATTCCGATTAATCGCTAGTCGGTACCCCACCGCCCGACTACCGCCTAGCGATTCTTACAACACTAGTTACGACAGAGGGGACATAATGTGTATATTCCCCTGGCTAGACAGCTGACAAAACACCCAGCTGACGTCCCTTCTCCTTAACAAATCTCCGGCTATAAATAGAAGGCTCAACCTCTAGGTTTAAAGATCCGAATTCTTACTCGCTCACTATATACACACTTATATCCTCAAAACGATTAATTATTCTCACGCCGTAGGATGGTTACAAGGAGAACTCCCCAACTTCTCCTCTTTGTAACGAGTTCACCGGTTTTCTTCGTTTTGAAGGATCTATAGGAAGAATCAAGCCATTCTCGAGTGAAGAATAGAGATTGATTGTTATCCACGAGACGAACCGGCTGAGTAGCTCCGTGTTACTTAGTGTTTCTTCATTGGCGCCCACCACACCTTTTACAACCTTTTTCATATCTGTTGTTTTCCAAAAAAAATGTTCAATGGCTGATCCAAACTGTTCATTTCCATTTGTCGATGAACACTCTCCGTTTGGCACGACGACGGACAATACTCACGTCCAAAACCACGAAAGGGATGAACAAACTGACAGAGAGTTCACGGAGGTAGGAGTCACCAATGTCTTTGCTAGTGCTACTCGCATCAACCAACAGACGACTCCTGGATTCCAGAATGCATATCCAACCAACATTATTTTCCCTTCCCTGCCTGAAGGGGAAACACTAGTATCATGGTATGCAAAATCTCAAGCAGTCCTAGTCCTGAATATGGCTTATGTACAGATGTGCGCACAAGCTCAGTTTCTGGTGCAAACACCAGCTCGACAAGCGTATGTGCAACACGCATCCCCGCACTCAACATCATGTGCCCAATCAATTCAACAAGAGTTAGGATATAGTACAGAGTCACATCAACAAACACCCTCACGCGCAATGACAATACACATGGGGGAACAACAACACTATCCCAAAGATAGTTATCAGAGTATAAGCAGCACACGTAATACGTACACCAACACTGGGATTCCCAATGATACTTATCACAATTGACCCAGAGGGCGCACACTAGTGCGCGACCGTCTAGGTCCGCGACGGATGACAGATGAATTTGAAGGCATGTCGGACAAGTATGATCCATCGTACCAAGCAAACCTTGATAGTACAGATACGCTTCTGCACACGGGGCCGTGCCCAGCAGACACGGGGGCGTGGTCAACTATTGCAGACAAACTGCATTTAATGAAGAAAGAGAAGATGGATGGACACGGGGCCGTGTCCGGGCTTCTATGCAGGCTATAAATAGAGGTGCTTGGTTCAATTCAAAGTCATCCCTTGGCAAACCACCTCTCTCACACTTCACCCACCCACCACCACCATCACAACCCACATCCACCACCATCATCCATCATAGAGTGTGTGTAGTAGTCTCGGGATCCAAGATTGATAGTAAGAGTTCTTGATAATCAAAGGCCATGTTTGCCTAAGTCTCTTACATCACTTGGTGAAGATAATCATTTAGTGTAATACTTTTTATTTTTAATCTTTTCGCACTTTTTATTTGGTTACGTATTAATGACTTTAATAACTAGTTTCTTATGTTGAAGGTGAAACTTCCTTATCATTTGTCCGTGGTGTCTTGGCGTTATTTTACTGTCTATATAAAATAAAAGATTTACACCATTCATATCTCCACGATCTATATGGAGATATGTTGGCTACCTGGTCGGGGGTTAAGGGAATGGTTTGGTAAGCGTCTTGCCTTGTTCAGTGTATAGATCCTGCAAGGACCTGGGTCAAGCTTAGTAGGACCTCCTTCAATACCCACTGGTATTGGATGGCGGGGGTTCGAATTTCTTGATCCCCTCATATGTAAACTACTATTAAAACATTAACCCGACTACTTATGATTGTATCCCTGCTGACTCAAACTACTTAGCCGAGGGTAAGGTCACCTTCAAAGAGGGGCCTAGCACATTACGCATTAATAACTTAATTAATTATCTTTCAATAATCCAACCCTTTAGGATTGTATCCTTGCTGACTCAAACTACTGGGTTGAGGGTAACGTCACCTTCAAAAGAGGGGCCTACTACTATAACTAAGATAATCTCTTAAAAAGTGCAAAAGTGCGGAAATAATCAAAGGTTACACTAAAGGCGAGTCGGATCCAAGTGATTCATCTTGTCTATCTGTTTTTATTTTATTTTTATTTTCATCATTTTTAGTTTTTATTTTCATGTTTAAACCTTTTTCTAAAATTCTGATTTGATTAGACGTTGAGGATAAACCGGTACTAAAAGCTCTTGTGTCCTTGGACGACCTCGGTATCTTACCAACGCTATACTACGCTCACGATGGGTGCACTTGCCCATATGTGTGTTTAGTGTTAGTAAAATATCGTGTTTTATAAATTTAAAACTTGACTAAAGTGTAAAAAGGGCTAAAAATATACATAAAAACCTATCACACCTAACGCACATCAAGTTTTTGGCGCCATTGCCGGGGACACAAGGATTTTAAGAAAGTTAGGAATCAACGGCCTAATCGTTTTTCTTATTTTTCTGTTTTTTTAGGATTTTTCTTAAATTTTCAGCTTCTGCAGAACTCAACACGGGCCGTGCCCGCTGAACACGCCCCCGTGCCCAATCTTTGGTATTGGCAATCCTGTTTTAAGTCAGACATTAGCTGAACACGGAGCCGTGCCCAGTCAACACGCCCCGCGCCCAAGTATCAGATACTGAAAACAGAACCGTAAGATCCCGACGGTTGTTAATTTCTGACACAACCATGAGCGATACTGATATTTTTTACTTCTGACCCTCTTATGGTACGTGGTGTCAAATATGTGGCGGAACTCATGAAGATTTAAAATGTTATTTTTTAAAATACAAACCCCACTATATAGACCCATTGTTTTCTTGTAGCTTTAAGAGGGACGAAAGTAAAAATAATCCCTATCTCTCCCTCGAATGCTCTCAATCATCCCTTCTAGGAGAAATGCTTCTTGATGAATTATTTCAAATGGAAGATCTAATTCTTAACTGGGTAAAAGAACTTAAGATGGATATCATTAATTCATCTCAAGACGATACCCAAGAAGAATTATTGAGACCGCATTCAGATAAAAACAACTTCGTTGTTCCCGATATCACCTCTAACTCTTACGAAGACTTGAACGATAGTCGTCTCTGTGTCGATTTTGCCGTGAAGGACTCCCCATCGACTTCCTTCGATGCATACATAGACCTGAGCGATTCGACATACACCTTCTCTAACGAGAGCCCGAGAAAGGGTTGGACTTGTCCACCTACATTTAGCATAGGAATCACACTTACTGATAACCTCTTGTGTTCTCGTCTAAATCTAGAGCAACTAAGGTATCTCAGGCACTTTGGTGTTGTTCCGTCTAGTAAGGAACCACCCGATCCGGAAAAATTCCTTAAAAATAGATGAAGCTTCATAAACAGCCTCTAGACACGGGGCCGTGTCCAGGTCAGCACGCTCCCGTGTCCACCAAAAGATTCCCGTCTGACTTTTTGTCAGAATACGGACAAAATGTGTCAGGATCTTGTCTGCACACGGGGCCGTGTCCAGCCGACACGGGGCCGTGTCCAGCAGGCTGTCGTTTTCTATAAATGCAACCAAGATTCTTGCATATTTGGACCACTCCAAAGACAGAGATTTGGTGGGATCTTCACACATACCATCCTAGGTATATTCTAAAGAAGGTTCCCAACAACCATCTTGTCTTTTCTACTTTTGTCTATTGCCTTCTTCTTCATTTTTACCTCAAAACACCTCCATTAAAGCATGAAATCACCATGGTTTCAAGCTTTATTGTGATGTTTGTTAGATTTTTATTCAAGGAATCTTGTTAAAAATAAGTTCTACAACATTGTTTTAAGTTATTTCTGCTTTAGAAGTTATAAAAATAATTTGAAACTCCAAGATTCCTTGTTCCAAAAGTCTGCAGACAAGTGAATACGGGGCCGTGCTCATTGAGCACGGGGCCGTGTCCGAGGTTACTGTTTCATTAAAATGAACTCATTTCAGTTTATTTTCATAGAATGTCAAGCCAAAACAGTGGAACCTCTTCAGCACATTCCAGAACCGAGGCAACTCTCGTACGCTATGTGATGGCATTACGTGAAGCTCTTGACGAAATGACATCAGTGGAGGAGGTCCTGATAGACCGTATAAATTATCTTACGGTGGGGTTGGAAAATAGTTTCCAAGAAATCAACCTCTTGCACCAGAGGTTGAACATTCTTGTGACACCTCCCATGGAACCAATCCTCCCCAAGAGGATTGGAACTTAGCACTTGGAGTCAATAATCCCACCGGGTGGGATGACAATCCCGCGGAACCTCCTCTTGACAACTTGCAAGAAGTCCCGTTGGAAGTTACACCCTCTCAAAATTATGATGCCAATGAGCCCGCCTTTCTTCTCCTTAGGGAGATAGAAGAATGGTTTGCCGACGTGTGAGGGACCCATATCCGGAGGAAGAAGTTCTTCAAACCGCATCCAACCGAGAAAATTTTCTTCTCGGAAATTTTGCTATTAGAATAAACTATAGGATAGAACTTCTTTCCGGGTTTAGACTTCTTGTGTTTTCTGACCTATTTATCTAAAGTTTTAGTTTATTAGGAACATTGTGTAACTCTCTCTATTTAATGAATGATGGTTTTAATTAAATTGGTGTTTGGATGATGTTGTAATTGGTAAAACACACTCGGGATGGTGAAGGATACTAAGGGAAACTTGAACCAACACCCCATGCACAAAAACAGAGCATTCCGACAATTTTTCTTCATTACAGCAAGTTCAGCACGGGCCGTGCCCAGCCAACATGGCCCCGTGCTGAAATATCTGCAGGAAACACCCAGTTCAGGTAACCGGACACGGGCCTTGTTCGCTGAACACGCCCCCGTGCCCAGGCTTCTGTTACTTTCTAAATATTTCTGTTACTGGCCACCTGAACACGGGGCCGTGCCCGGACGCCACGAGCCCGTGTCCAGATGCCCAGTAATATTAAATTTTGTTTTTAACACACCTTTTACACATTCAATCAACCAAAAAACTTTTTTTTGGGACACATTGAGGACAATGTGTAATTTAAGTGTGTGTGTGTGGGGGGGGATGCTAAAACCTTGAATTTTGCAAGTCCTAATTACAAGCCTTACACAAAACTCTATTGGAACCGCTAAACACTCCAAATTTTTTCAAAATTTTTTCATTTTTTCATTTTTTTTACTTGTCTTGGTTTAATTTGGGAATTACAAGTTCTAAAAAGGTTATATTTTTATAAATTTACAACCGATAGCGTCATGATAAAAAGAACCAACATAAGAAAACTATGAAACGACATGACAAATCTAGTTAAAATTTGAGTATATATACTTGATCACATAAAAACCCATTCCCACAAAAAGTGAGTTTTGAGCCTTTATTGAGCATACAATATACACATCTTTAAAACTAAATGCTCATTTTTCGTTTCTTTTGTGAACAGCCGCTTGGTTTCTTACGACTCTAGAACTTGCCATGACGACACATTCCCGGTCCTTACCAACTTAAACCCAAGTAAGTAAATGATGGAGGCATTAGGACAACACCATTATTTTCCTTTTTTTTACCACCCTGCCCAAAATCCCCCTAGTTAACCCCCTTGAGCCTAAACCTTTTCATTTCTAACCTATAAAACAAACACTCTTTACCCACCAAAACCCTTTTTCATTTTAAACCCCTTTATTTTAGTAAAAAGCTCGGTTTTTCATGTGACATTCCTTATCAAAAAAAAATGATGATGAAGTCAAGAAATAAACAAGTAAGTTCATCAAAAAAGGAACTTTGTTTGAAAGATTGCTTCATTAAAATAAAAGGTCACGAAAATAAGTCTTACAAAAACCGACGCTTTTTACGCCTTTCGCCCTTTTCTACTAACCACTAACCCAAAACCACCTACCTTTAACCCAAGCCTAACCCTTCCCCAAAGTCCTCTTGATATTTACAAAGGTGTATAGTTAAAAAGGAGGAGGATTGATTGCTTGGCAAGCATATGGTAGAAGTAAGTTCCATGCCGGTCCCGAGTGTTCCACAAAAATACATCTTCGGCCGAGTGTTGAGTGATCTCCCGTGAGGTATGTGAACTTGTATATAAATGGAATTTTAAAGAGACATGTTATGCCCAAATAAATAATTTCTCTTATGTAATGTTCTAAATAAATCATAACGAATAGGATTGTAAATAACATAAAAATAAAACCTAATAAAAATCTTGGATTCCCGACACTCAAGACAAGCCCAAAACCTTCTCTTCTACCCATTCCATTTGGGAGTGTAAGTCACATTATAAGGAGTTTTGCTTGAGGACAAGCAAAGATTCAAGTGTGGGGGTATTTGATGTGTGTAAAATTACATCAAATGAGGCATAAAACTAACCCTTTTTAGTACTAATGTTGGAAAAAGTGTGCTTTTGTCTTCCTTTTGTATTTTCAGGGTTAAAAGAGCTTAAATGAACAAAAGAAGCAAAAATGCAGCCAAATCTAACAATAATACAAGAAAAGGAACAAACGTGGCATGCCCGACCCCTCGACAGCATCTTCCCAAGCAAAAACAAGAGATCAGAAGGCTGAACACGCCCTGTGCTCAATGAGCATGGAGGCGTGCCCAAGTGTCTGCAGAAAAGACAAAGTCGTAGAAGCTTCTATTTCCCAACACGGGGGCGTGCCTAGCGGACACGGGGCCATGGTCAATGCTAAGATTCGTAGAATCCAAGCAAATCTTGATAGTACAAATACGCTTCTGCACACGGGGCCGTGCCCAGCAGACACGGGGCCGTGCCTAATGGACACGGGGCCGTGTCCGGGCTTCTGTGCAGGCTATAAATAGAGGTGCTTGGTTCACTTCAAAGTCATCCCTTGGCAAACCACCTCTCTCACACTTCACCCACCCACCACCACCATCACAACCCACATCCACCACCATCATTCATCATCCATCATAGAGTGTGTGTAGTAGTCTCGGGATCCAAGATTGATAGTAAGAGTTCTTGACAATCAAAGGCCATGTTTGCCTAAGTCTCTTACATCACTTGGTGAAGATAAGCATTTAATATAATACCTTTATTTTTAATCTTTTCACACTTTTTATTTGGTTATGTATTAATGACTTTAATAACTAGTTTGTTATGTTGAAGGTGAAACTTCCTTATCATTTGTCCGTGGTGTCTTGGCGTTATTTTACTGTCTATATAAAATAAAAGATTTACACCATTCATATCTCCACGGTCTATATGGAGATATGTAGGCTACCTGATCGGAGGTTAAGGGAATGGTTTGGTAAGCATCTTGCCTTGTTCAGTGTATAGATCCTGCAAGGACCTGGGTCAAGCTTAGTAGGACCTCCTTCAATACCCACTGGTATTGTATGGCGGAGGTTCGAATTTCTTGATCCCCTCATATGTAAACTACTATTAAAACATTAACCCGGCTACTTAGGATTGTATCCCTGCTGACTCAAACTACTTAGCCGAGGGTAACGTCACCTTCAAAAGAGGGGCCTACCACATTACGCATTAATAACTTAATTAATTATCTTTGAATAATCAACCCTTTAGGATTGTATCCTTGCTGACTCAAACTACTGGGTTGAGGGAACGCCACCTTCAAAAGAGGGGCCTACCACTATAACTAAGATAATCTCTTAAAAAGTGTTAAAGTGCGGAAATAATCAAAGGTTACACTAAAGGCGAGTCGGATCCAAGTGATTCATCTTGTCTATCTGTTTTTATTTTATTTTTATTTTCAGCATTTTTAGTTTTTATTTTCATGTTTAAACCTTTTTCTAAAATTTTGATTTGATTAGACGTTGAGGATAAACCGGTACTAAAAGCTCTTGTGTCCTTGGACGACCTAGGTATCTTACCAACGCTATACTACGCTCACGATGGGTGCACTTCCCCATATGTGTGTTTAGTGTTAGTAAAATATCGTGTTTTGTAAATTTAAAACTTGACTAAAGTGTAAAAAGGGCTAAAAATATACATAAAAACCTATCACACCTAACGCACATCAGAATTCTTCATTCCAAATTGCTCGTTTCACAAATTCCCTTCTCCCACTCTATTGGAGCTTGTTTCTAGTCTTTGGAAGCCTCCTACTGAGCTCTTAAGTGTTCTGACAAGTAAGTGCTCACTCCTAGTCTATTTCATTTATTTAGTTATTTTGAGCTAAAAGTCAAACAGTTTGACTTTCTGTTTGACTTTCGGTTCTGACCATTTTTGGTCAAGTCAAAGTTCAATTGAACTTTGCAACGTGATCGTAATCACGAAGGTTATAATCCCTTGCGATTACATCTTCTGATTACCACGTTTACTAGGCGAAATGACGAGTCAAAGTTTTATTAATTAAAAGTAAAAAATGCGCATAAGTGCATTTTACGACGAAACTGTTTTCGGGTTTTAAAACTCAAAGTTTTGGCACCAAATCAGTTTTATAACATAATTAGACATGTTCCAACATGTCTAACTCGTCATTTCTAGTTTAGTGCTTTTATTTTAGTCATAAGTCAAGCGGTTTGACTACCACTTTGACTTTCGAATCCGACCCGTTTGGTCGATCTTAGTGTAACACCCTGACCGCGTAAAACAACAAATTGCGATGGAAACGTTGGGGAGTCACGTCACAAGATAAATTGTTTCACAACACATGGTAATTGAAGTTATGTTTTATTGAATTAATAATTGTTTAACATTGTCTTGAAGTGAAATAAACGAATTCAAACATATTGTCTTTCATGTTTTATGTCACTAAGGCCCGCGTCCGATCCTACGTGAATCATCAGAATCATCAAACAACAGCACCTGAAACATATGTGAAAAGAAAGTCAAAATAAAAATGCCGATGAGTACATAGGTTTTGTGTGTGTGTCAAATTCATGGCTTGTATACATATTGCAATACCTCGTACGACTACAAGAGTCGATAATTGAAAACCTTGTGTCGAAAAGTGTTTTGTATTGCAATATAACTAACCAACTAAAACAAGTTGGTTATATCTTTGTGAAAACCTCGTTGCCATGAATCTTGACCCAAAACATTTGCTTTTGTAAACCAAGTAATAAATCCTCTCGTAAGAAATCTTGTATGGTTTATATTATTGGGAAAACATCGTTGCGTGACATCGTTTGAAAACATTCGTCCAAGTGAACTAAATAATGTTACATAATGTAATATGATATAAGCACTTATATATAGGAAGTACCAGCGGCTTATCCACCATGCTTACGTCACATTACACCCGTCCCGTTATCTAATCACTTATCATAAACCAATTGTTCAATTCATCCGTGTTATCAATCGTAAGTGTTATGAAAACCAATCGTCCAAATCGTTCAGTTCGTCCGTGTTATAAACCATCGTTCAATCGTCCGTGTTATAAACCATCGTTCAATCGCCCGTGTTTTAATTGTGAAAACTAACTTTTGTTCATTCTATTTGAATACATTCAAACCTGTGTGACTCCACTATACTACCAAAGGGTATCTTTAAATCGACTAACAAACCACCAAAGGGTTTGTTAAAATAACATATTCTGTCGTTAACCCCATTATCCACCAAATCCATGGGGATAGTCCGATAACGGGATTTGTCAGATCCTATGGTACCATAACATACTACTGGTCAGCTCGGCCAAAGCTAATGAATGTCATTCGTGTTATGAATCAATGCACCAACAAGTTCGTTCACATTATTGAAATCGTCGTGTTTAATATAAACCATAGCATTTGTTTTTGAAAACTCGAAATCGTTTTAGCACATACGAATCACACCAAAACAATTGAAAGCATAAAATAGGGGAACTATGTACTCACTTGAGATTGCAAGATATCCTCGATTAAGTGAACTAACAAGCTCGGGAATCAAGGAATCAAGTGGCACCTAGTATTGGATCTCTATGTTAATAAATCGGGACCTAAATCGGGAGATTGGATAAAATGAGGTCTTATAAACCAAATGAGTGTTGGAACTCATATGATATGGTAAAACAAAGCCTACATTCTGATTTGAAAGCAATCCTAAGTGCTTTTGACTCGTTATGACCCGTTAAGGTAGTTTACGCTACTTTAACACGTCATTTGCGCAATTGCGCGTTCGGATGGTCTAACTAGTCCTATGATAAGTCGTATATGCCTAAACATGTTTAATAATGTTGCATAATCAGTTTAAGTGTCAAAATTTAGGCTACATATGCTTAAATTGAATTTATACGCAAAAAAGGCATTTTGGTCATTTTTCTAAGGCATATAAACTACCTATCATACAACTAATCAAACGAAGTGACCATAAGGTATAACCTCAGAAAGTTATTCCCTATACAAATATGGTCACAAAATATGTTTGGTCGGATCCTAATGATCGACCAACGGGTCGGCTTCGAAAGTCTAAGCGGTTGTTAAGACCGCTTGACTTACGACCCTAAATAAGCACTAAACTAGAAGTGACGAGTTAAACATGTTAAAACATGTTTAACTAAGTTAGAAAACTGATTTGATATCAAAACAAAGTGTTTTGATACCCGAAAATAGTTCTGTCGCAAAATGCACATAATCATGCATTTTGACCGAAACTTTGACTCGTCACTTCGACTAATCAACATGATAGTCATTAGGTATAGTCGCAAGGGACTATAACTATAGTGATTACGATCACCTTGCAAAGTTCAATTGAACTTTGTCTTGACCAATTCATGGTCAAAGCCGAAAGTCAAACACTGTTTGACTTTTAGCTTGAATTAAATAAACAAGACTAGGAAGAACACTTACAAGTGTTCTAGGATGGAAAGATGACTAGAAAACTCAGGTAGGAAGCCTCCAACAAATGTGGTAGCCTCCACTTAGAGCTTATAGAGAAGAAGATTGGAAATGAGCAAGTTTGAAGGTTGATGGACATGGGTATTTATAGTAGTTCATGGATTTCTAAGATCATTACACGTGTTAATGTGTTCTCCAAGGAATGATCTCCACCATACAAGTGTTAGGATCTGATTAGTGAGCTTGTAGAACACATCACTTGGTCCTTAAACAAGAAAACAAGCAACAAAAACCATCAAACCAGCTGATTTATAAGAAAAACAGGTTCTGCCCAGCTCCAGGACCCGCAACCCAGAAGGCCTCAGGGGTCGCGCCCCGCGAGCCAGCAAACGATCTTTCAAACTTTGGCAGAAATGGTCCCTACAGCTCCGAAACTTGTTTTTCCACGCGTTTAACCCCTGTTAACCCAATTTTAAGGCTTTATAAGGATTTTAAAGCATAGGGGACTTGAAATATGCTTGGAAATATTGTGGATGTCGGTTCGTTTGGTCGTACGATCGCGTTTTTTGGTTAATTACGACGAAACTCGAACGGACGCGAAAACGATCCAAATTACGCAACGAATAGTATTTTTGCATTCCCATTACTAAAATACAATATTTTAATGATTATAAAATTTTTGGATGTCCGGATATGGTCAGAACGCAAGATATGCACGAATTTGCATACTTTCGTAGTTTTGACGCTTTTAGTCCCTATGATCAAATAAGCGTATTTTCGCATACCGAACCCCTCAAAACTTATTTCTAAGCTATGTAAAGGGTATTTAGCGTATGTTTAGATTATGACCTTGTTCCGGAGTGTGCGTCGCTACGAGAATCGGCAGACTTTTGCAGTTTGTCGCAAATAGTCCTTGTGATCGAATAAACTTGTTTTTGCCATACCGTATCATTCAAAACTTATTTCTAAGCTATGTAAAGGATATTTAGGGTATGTTTAGCTTATAACACTGTTCCAGAGTGTATGTCGCGTTAAACTGATTACGTTTACGTAACAGTTTGCGTATAAATTTCTAGAACTTGTTTAAAAGCTCAAAATCGAACAAGAATTAAAACGTGAAATTGTCAAACATAAATAAACAAATATTGGGATCAAAACACATCGTTTCATTGATATTTGAAATTGTTCTAAATCGTACAGTGTTTACAAGAGCACAAATGTCAGCTGCTGTTGGATGGGCTGTTAGGAGAAGACCCTGATGAGTTATCGACGCTAAATGCTATCTGGATCTTCAGGCTTTGAACACTTCATGGCACGCTGCATTCTGCATTTTCACCATCTTCTTGTATGTTGGCATTCTGCATTTTTGCCATCTTTCTCTGTTCCAACTCGTTCCCTTCTAACATCTCAATCAGCATGCTGAGAGTCATACTTTCATATTCTCGACTATTTTTGAGGATCATGAGATAAGTTGACCAATCTCCACACTAGTTTTTCAAAATATCTTCCTGGTTGGCTGAAAAAACAAATTTAAATTGAAAATAATAGTCATAATTAAAAATTGTTCTGAAAAATTAAAGTTTGTTGATTGATGTTGATGAAGCGCGTACTTCTTACCGTTTGTTGAAAAGTGCACGCTTAACTATGAAGAGCGCACTTGTTTGTTGTTGTTGTTGTTGAGAAAGTGCGAAGCACACCACTTCAGTCAAAGTTGACTGAAGCGCAAACTTTGTGAGTGTATAAAAGGGTTGAGGCGCATACTTAGGGTTTTATGGTCACAAACAACTCTTCACCACCGAAATACCCTAATCTTAAAAACTAGATTCTGAATCTTGTACTTGTGACCAATAAACTCCGAATTTGATAAGTGTTCAAGGTATAGGATTTAATTTCAATTTAGGTCATGTTTTATTGATGTTTTTGATTGGTTTTTGTTGTAAAAGTTCAGCATGATGGAGTTTTTAATGAATAAAAGTGATTGCTTTGGACTAGGATACACTCAATTGAACATGGGTTATTATTTTGTGTTAAATATGTCTGTTTTTCATGTTGGAATTTCAAGATTAGAAATGGAGAAGTGAACACCTAAATAGTGTGAAGCGCACACTTTGTTCATGTGAAGTTTTGAAAAAAGTTTCTAACTTCTAAATTTCTCTTTTGAAAAATTGGCAAGCAAACTCAAATTTTAGAAGAAACATAATTCTATTGCTCTATTAAATACAAATTTAGGCTCGTAAAAATCTTGAGTATCATTCCATCAAGAGAGCACTTAGTGATTCAAATCTAAATTATGCTTTCACTATTGATCCTACAGTTCAACTAAGCCAAATCAGATCATTTTGGGAATCTGTAGTTTGAGGACCTTATATCAATCTAAATGATGCTTTCATTGCTGATACTCCAATTCAACTAAGCCAGATGGGATCATTTTTTGCTGGAGTTTTAGGACCTAATACAAATATAAACTAGTGATTAAAGGAACTGTTAATAAAAGAGATGTATTAGTTTCAGAAGATGTGATTAGGAAGGTGTAAAGATTCAATGATGATCCGAGCTCACCAAGTTTAATCTCTTTACAAGTTGTCTCGCCTGAACTTATCAAGATGGAATATGAAGATATCTAGTACTCACCACTAGAAAAAGGTTGCTTACCAGCTTATTGGAGATTTCTTGCTCATATCTTTAGATATTGCAAGCACACTTCAGATTTGAATCACTAAGTGCTCTCTTGATGGAATGATACTCGGGCTTTTTATGATCCCGATTTTTATTTTAATGGAGCCATAAAATCATATTTCTACTAAATCTAAGTTTGCTTGCCAATTCTGTAAAAGGGAAATTCATAAGTTATACACTTTTCTTCAAAAAAAAAAAAAAAAAAAAAAAAAAAATTCACAAGTTTGAAGTGTGCACCTCATGTTAAACAATACAAGTAAAAAATAAGCACTTCACACAATGCTTATAGTGTGCGCTTCATGTTTTGCGTAAAGTGATCGCCTGAAGAACAAAGTGTGTCCTTCACACTGATCATGCGTTCAGTTGTCTATTTCAAATCTTGTAATTCCAACATGCAAAACAGAAGCATTTGAAACGAAATAACAACAACCCATGTTCAATCGAGTGTATTATTGGAGATTTCTTGCTCATATTTTTCAAACATGTTATTAAGTTCATTTGACTTGGCCATACAAATAGCACCATAGGTCTTGTTGTCTCTAGCAATTAACAATTTATCTTCATTAGAAGATGTGGATGGGTCAGTGTTAATGACTTATTGTTCTCAAGTTCCGGTCATGCGTTAGTGTGGTCCAATAACAATTTAAGTCCACAAAGAGGCATTAGTGAATAACAAAATGCTCTAATTTTACATTTTCATTCAACAAAGTCATCACCAGATTTCAATTTTGGTAACTTAGAATTGGTACTAAGTTCGAGTTCGTTTGAAACAACTTGATTTGTATATATTTTAATGTAGAAACACAAACAAACTAAAGTGCCGCCTAAAAATGCTAGTGTTACCTTAAATAGTCCCTCGGACATCTTGATAACCCATTGATTCTATAACAACCCTCGAAAATGACCCCTAAACGTTCCTAAATACACTCCGTATGCGATAAACGAGCCCGTATACCCTTTATATTAATAAAAATCAAGTAAAACAAATAATCTGGGTCGCTCGTGGGCCGCGACCTAGTTAGCCGAAGGTTTCGAGGGGCCCCAAGCCCCTTTACTTGCGGATCACCGGTGCTGCCACGTGTCGGACACGCGTCGAGACTAGAGTGCTGACTTAGCAACCTTCAAACCGACCTAAACTCCCTCGTGGGCCGCAAAGGAGAAGCTAGGGGGCGTCACGGGGCGCGACCCGTCCACGACCAGCCTATATAAGGAGGCCTCCTACCTCATTCCAAATCGTTCAGAATTTTATTTCTCTTTTGAATCTCTAAAGCTAAAACTCTCGGGAATAATACCCCCTAAAAAAGCGAAGCTCTGCTCGTTGTAAGTATTATAACTCCTATTTTGTTACCCTACACGATCGATCTAGGACTCCGTAATGCATGTCAAGGCTCTGCCTGACTCAGTCGTTGGAGTTCTGTCTCGTGTTACACCTGATTGATTTAGGACTCCGTAATGCATGTCAGGGCTCTGCCTGACTCAGTCATTGGAGTTCTGTCTCGATTCGTACGGTTAATGTAATTTGGGTTATTTTACTAACACGTGTGCATTGTTTAATTTTAATAAATAATAACCAGGAGAAACAACAGGAAGCTATAATATTACTAGGAAGCTTGTAGAAATACCTAAGTCTACAAATGTGAGTACATCTTCTTTTTGTCACCATTTTACCAAAACCTCAAATGTTTTAAATTAAATTTAACTGTAATTGAGTATTTGTAATTCTACCATTACTGCCGGTATGTTGGAGTTTTGTATACATTACTTGAAACTCGTTACTATTGGAATAGTAACATGACCTCAAGTTAGGATTGACAGTACCAAAGGGGTAATTGGATAGATATAAACAAATTTAATTGCGGATGCCCTCAATACTGTAAAGTGATAAAACTGTATTGATTAAACTGGGATGCACTCACCAGTATTTCTTGCTGATAAAAATCTTTTTAAAACGCGTTTCAGGTACCTTAATGTGAAGCTAATAAAAGCCAGCTGGAAAGCACTGAAGGCTTAGAAAAGTGGCTATAAATGTTACCTAATAAAAAAGAAAATCATGTTTTCAATAATAAGGGATTATCCCTATAAATGTATTACAAATGAAAATCGGGTTTTACCCCACTTGTTTATTATAAAATATGGTGTTTTATACTCTGATAAATAGTTCCTAACTACGGTCCTGATGAAGGTTTTCCGCTGCATATTTGATAAACACCGATACCATCTGACTGGCTCACGGCTCCCGCTCCCAGGGTGGGGTCGGGGACTGTGACAGAAGGTGGTATCAGAGCTATGCCACTGGTTTACTATTTAGGCTGTACCGTACAAATGTAACACGTGTTATGAATAAATAAAAAGGTGGTATTTGACTAATATTGATGTTTATGTGTGATATTTAATGTGTTGGTGAATCCAAACATTGATAAACATTATGTTGGCAACGAAATGAACGTCGGTGACCACCCGATCAGTGTTAAAATTCTAAAAATAGTCTGTTATGATTAGAAAGGTAATTTTAGTCATGTCCATAAGGAAAAATAAATTAAAACGCTAAGAAACTCTATTTTTAGAGTTTGAGCGCGTACCGCGCGATACTGCGCATATCTGACAAAATATTGTCAACACAGTCAGTCAAGGCAACTGATAATTATTTCAGTAATATTTTAGTGAGATTATTTTTATATAATGATAAAAATAATTTAAAACGCACTAAAACGAGATTAAAACGCTAGATAAAATACCTGGTATCCAGTAAAATACCAGTTTTTACTCAATATAACATATATATATAGGACAAAGATCTGTTAGGAACCACCCTTTATTGCGAGAACCGCGAGAACCAATGTGAACACAACCAAAAATGCCTAAAAATAGCTAAAAAACACACAAAAATTATTTTTTTAATATTTTTGTATATAAAAATAGCCAATAACAATCAGAACGCTCCTTGTAACTTCAAGAGTTTCAATTCGGCTAAACCACTCAAGTTCAGTGGTACCGAAGGGGCAACTGGGCTCCTTCAATGGTTCGAGAGCATTGAGAGTACATTCCGCCACGTTCTGTGTCCTGAGAATCGGAAGGTCGAGTTTGCTTCTAGCGTATTTCAGAAGAGGGCTTTGACATGGTGGAACGGGGTTATGAGAGACCGTGGTGCAGAAGTTGCTCTTGCACAAACATTGGCTGAACTTAGAATTCTTATGATGAGGGAGTTTTGTCCTCGTCATGAGCTGCGAGCGTTGGAGAGGGAGTTTGATGATTTGAAACAGGAAAGTGGTGAGCACCGGGCATATACTGACAAGTATGATGAATTAAGCTTACTTTGCCCAACAATGGTTACCCCACTCGAGAAGGCTATCGAGAGGTACATCGATGGTCTACCTGACTCCGTGCAAGACATCGTTACTGGTAGTAATCCTACCACTGTCCGTCAGGCGATCGAGTTATCTGCAACGTTGACTGATTCGCAGATTCGAAAGGGTAAGTTGCATAGAAAGGGTGACAAGAAGGGTAAGAAGCAGGAGTCTGACAAGAAGGATAGCAAGAAAGATAAAAGCAAGAAGGGAAATGATGCGAGTTCCTCAAAGGGTTCTAGGAAGCGAAAGGCTTCCCAAAACTATGTCGTTACTGCACAGGCTCAAGCTGCACAAAATTAGCCTGCGCAACAACCTGCCAAGAGCCCTTATCTTGGCAATGCACCTTTATGCAACAGGTGTAACGGCCATCACCTACCACACCTCCAGTGTCGTCATTGCACCAACTGTGGGAGAAATGGCCACCTTGCTGCTACATGCCGCATCCCTGCTAACCAGAATCAGGCAGTTCAGAATCCAGCTCAACAAGTTGCTTAGCCTCCTGCTCAGCAACAAGGTCAAGCTGCACGACCTCACTACCCACCAGGATCTTGTTATAACTGTGGGGATCTGACCCACTACCGTAACCAGTGTCCAGGATTGGTAAATGCAAATCCAGTTCAGGCTCAGGCACGTGGACGAGCTTTCAACATGAATGCACAAGAGGCGCAAGCAGACAATGATGTGGTGAACGGTACGTTCTTTGTTAATAATCAATCTGCGTCTGTTCTTTTTGATTCAGGGGCCGATAAGAGTTTTGTGTCGTTGTCTTTTGAGCCATTGCTTCGCGTGTCTAGAACGAAACTAGGTAAGCCTTTGACAGTCGAAGTTGCGAGTGGTGAACCCGTTGTTCTTGATTCTGTTCTTCGCAACTGCAAGTTGAACCTTAATGACCATCTTTTTCCCATCGACCTCATGCCTATGCAACTTGGAAGCTTCGACATTATTGTGGGTATGGATTGGTTAGCCAAGCATCGCGCAGAGGTAGTTTGTTTTGAGAAGATCGTTCGTGTGCTGCTTTCGTCAGGTGAGATCCTACAGGTTCGTGGTGAGAAACTTGCTAGTAGCCTCATGCTTATGTCTTGTTTTCAAGCTCGGAAGTATCTGCGAAAGAATTATGTGGCCTTCTTGGCACATGTTACAGCAGATAAAGGCAAGGGTAAGTCTATTCAAGATATTCCTATTGTTCGGGATTATCCGGAGCTGTTTCTTGAAGAGTTACCTGGTCTACCTCCTGCACGCCAAGTCGAGTTCTGTATTGATCTCGTACCTGGTGCAAATCCTATTGCCAGAGCTCCATATCGTCTTGCACCGTCTGAGATGCAAGAGTTGTCTAAGCAACTTCAGGAGCTTTCTGATAAAGGTTTTATTCGTCCTAGCTTTTCACCTTGGGGTGCTCCCGTTCTTTTTGTCAAGAAGAAGGATGGATCCTTAAGAATGTGCATCGATTATCGTGAGCTGAATAAGCTTACCATCAAGAATCGATATCCCCTACCTCACATTGATGATCACTTTGACCAGTTACAGGGTGCTACTTGCTTTTTGAAGATCGATCTTCGTTCTGGGTATCATCAACTTCATGTGCATGAAGAAGATATTCCCAAGACAGCATTCCGCACTCGATATGGGCATTATGAGTTCACAGTCATACCATTCGGTTTGACCAATGCTCCTGCTGTTTTCATGGACTTAATGAATAGGGTCTGCAAGCCCTATCTGGATAAGTTCATCATCGTTTTTATTGATGACATCTTGATTTATTCTAAGACGCGAGCTGATCACGAGCAACATCTCCGTCTTACTCTAGAACTCCTAAAGAAAGAGCAACTTTTCGCCAAATTCTCCAAGTGCGAATTTTGGCTTAAGGAAGTTCAATTTTTGGGACATATTGTCAACGAACAAGGTATTCATGTAGATCCCTCCAAGATCAGTGCGATTAAGGATTGGGATACGCCTACTACTCCTACTGAGGTTCGTTCTTTTCTTGGTCTTGTGGGTTATTACCGCCGCTTCATTAAGAACTTCTTGAAGATTGCAGTTCCTCTAACTGCTCTAACCCAGAAGAACAAACCCTTTGAATGGGGTTCTAAGCAAGAAGAAGCTTTTCAAACCTTGAAGCAGAAGCTTTGTGATGCACCTATTCTGACCTTGCCTGAGGGCAATGATGATTTCTTCGTTTATTGTGATGCATCGAAATTGGGTCTTGGCTGTGTTCTGATGCAAAGGCACAAAGTCATAGCTTATGCATCAAGGCAATTGAAGGTGCATGAAAGAAACTACACCACTCATGATCTTGAGTTGGGTGCAGTTGTCTTCGCTCTCAAAATCTGGAGACACTATTTGTACGGTACAAAATGTGTGGTTTTTACTGACCACAAAAGTCTTCAGCATATCTTCAATCAGAAAGAACTCAACATGAGGCAAAGACGTTGGGTCGAACTTCTAAACGACTATGATTGCGAAATTCGCTACCATCCTGCTAAAGCGAATATTGGGGCTGACGCATTGAGTCGTAAGGAATGTACTAAGCTTCATTGTGTTCGTGTTCAATCTGATGTTCAAGCTCGATTCGATATTCAAGTACGCATTTCTTAGGCTCAACATGCTTGTGTTTCACAAGATTTGAGGGGTAAGGAATTACCCTATCACATTAAGCCTGATCTTGTGTTGAAAGATGATGGATCATATTATTTCATGGACCGTTTGTGGGTCCCAAGCCAAGATGATCTTCGCACTTTGCTTATGGATGAGGCCCATAAGTCTCGTTATTTTGTTCATCCTGGCTCAGATAAGATGTATAAGGATCTTCGTACTCAGTATTGGTGGCCTGGTATGAAGAAAGATATTGCCTTGTACGTTTCAAAATGCGTTACTTGTCTTACGGTTAAGGCTGAACACCAACATCCTTCTGGTCTTTTGGAGCAACCAAAGATTCCAGTTTGGAAATGGGAAAACATTGCTATGGATCTCATTACCAAACTTCCGCGCACTAAGAAAGGTCACGATGCCATCTGGGTAGTTGTTGATCGTCTTACTAAGTCGGCACATTTCTTGCCAATCCGTGAGGATTTTTCTGCTGAAAGGCTGGCTAAAATCTATGTGGATGAAATTGTATCTCGACATGGTGTTCCATTGAACATTATTTCTGACAGAGATGCTCGCTTCTCTTCTCATTTTTGGAGAACCATGCAATCTGCTATGGGAACCAACTTAATCTAAGCACAACTTATCATCCACAAACAGATGGCCAAACTGAAAGAACAATCCAGACTTTGGAGGATATGCTGAGAGCTTGTGTGATCGATTTTGGTGGTAGTTGGGATTCACATCTTCCATTGATTGAATTCTCCTATAAGAACAGTTATTACTCCAGCATCAACATGGCTCCTTTCGAGGCTCTCTATGGTCGAAAATGTCGTTCACCAGTCTGCTGGAATGAGATAGGTGAGGCTCAGCTTACTGAACCTGACCTCATTCTAGAGACAACTGACAAGGTTAAGAAAGTTCGTGATAACCTTCAGACAGCTCGAAGCCGTCAAAAGAGTTACGTGGACCGACGACGCAAGCCCTTGGAATTTCAGGTCGGTGATCATGTATTACTTAAGGTCTCACCTTGGAAAGGTGTGATCAGATTTGGAAAGAAAGGAAAACTTGCACCTAGATATGTTGGACCATTCAAGATCGTCGAAAGAATCAGTAAAGTAGCCTACAAACTTGAATTACCTCCAGAACTTGGTAATGTTCATCCAACCTTCCACGTATCCAATCTCAAGAAGTGTCTAGCTGATGAGAATCTCCACATACCGCTTGACGAGATTCGTGTTGATAAAACACTCCATTTTGTTTAGAAACCTGTGGAAATTTTGGATCGTGAAGTTAAATGGCTTAAACGCAAGCGCATTCCTTTGGTTAAAGTTCACTGGGAATCTAAACGTGGACCTGAGGTTACTTGGTAATGTGAAGATCAAATGAAGGTGAAGTATCCGCATCTATTCTCACGAGTTTCCTCTAAACAAATTTCGGGACGAAATTTCCACAAGTAGGGGAGACTGTGACATCTGTGCTTGTAATAATTGTAAACAGTTCAGTTATCAATGAAATAAAGGTATTTGATTCCAATGTTTGTTTGTTTGTGTTTGATGTTTTTCATGTTTTGACTTTTATTCAATTTCAAACTCTATATCGCTTTCTGGAGAATTATACGCAAACTGGTGCGTAAACGTAATCAGTTAAACGCGATAAATACTCCGGAACATCAACTTATGCTAAACATACCTTAAATAACCTTTACATAACTTAGAAATAAGTTTTGAAGGCTTTGGTATGGCAAAATCTATTTTATTCGCTTACAGGGACTAAAATTGACAAACTGTGAAAGTATGCTAATTTGAACCGTAACGAACATTCTGGAACTTGGCCATAAGTTAAACACACCCTAAATATCCTTTACATAGCTTATAAATAGGCTTTGAGGGGTTCGGTGTGCTAAAATAAACTTTATGCTCATTCAGGGACTAAAAGCGTCAAAAAGTGCATAAGTTTGCATTTTCGCGCATAACTTACGTTCTGAATACATCCGGACATCCAAAAATTTATGTAATCACTAAAATATTATGTTTTAATGATTGGCTTGTTAAAAATCCATTCGTCGCGCAATTTGGACCGTTTTTGCGTTCGTTACGACTTCCGTCGTAATTAACCGAGCAACGCAATCATACGGCCAAACGAACCGACATCCGACATATTTTTGGGCATGTTTCATGTTCCCTATACTTTAACATCCTTGTGAAGCTTAAAAATAGGTTTGACAGGTGTTAGAAGTGCCAAAACACGACCATACGCGCACAGGGACCTAACTGCCAAAACTGAAATTATGCTGGTCTGCAGGGTCCTTACGGACCGTATGGACCTGCTTACGGTCCGTATGCAACCCCCAGACAGCAGAAAATGCATTCCAGCTATTTCCAGCTGTTACCCACCTTTGCACATGGTTTTGTTGAGTCTATGGGCTGGTTTAAGGGCTCCCCTGGTTTTCTAAAACCATGGACTCGATGTGTACGGCTAGGATTGAATCTCGGATAACGAGGAACGATCTTAACAGTTCTACTACACCTATAAATACCCCCTCCATGTTGCACCTCATTTCCTCACATTTGAATCTGATTCTACACTCTCTAAGTGGAAGTATATGCTTCCTACCTGAGAGTGAATCGGGTCAAATCTTGCGGGGACCTTCTGTAAGTATTCTATCGCGTTTTTCGTTCATTTTAGCGTTAAAGTCATACTGCATTTGACTTTCTGCATTGACCAGTTTATGGTCAACGCGAAGTTCGTTTGAAGACAATGAAACTCGTTTTACTATGTGATGTACTCTTGTATCTTTTGTTTAAGACAATGAAACTTGTTTGTTTGATAAATAAAATATAACTTTGAGTGCCATGGTTGTGAAACAATAATTCTGTTACAACACTCCCCGACGTTTCCGTCACGATTTGATGTTTTACGTGGTCGGGGTGTGACAGGTATGAAAGCAAACAAGGAAACAGATTACCAATGGTTTGCAAGGCTACTGGTATGTGTGACGGCGTAGGAAGGCTCAAACCTAGCAAATTTGTACCAGGCTTCCGGCTGTAAGACATAGTCACCCTATGGGCCACCCTGGTCCTCATGGGTGTGGGCTTGCTACACCTAAATAGATCTATCACTCATGCCCTCGGTCCTTATACGAGGATTAATGGTCTCAAGTATGTGCCTACCCATTCACATGATCTACTGTGCTTTCCTAGGCTAACCATACCAATTGTAATTGTATGTAATCATCTTGTAACATGTATTTCACCCCCGAAGTTAATTAAAAAAAAATAGTTTAAAGAAAAAAGGGGGACATGAACTCACAGTCTTGCCTCTTCAGTACTCGTAACTCACGTTTCTTCAGCAAACACGACTACCTACAATGTACTAACGTCTATTAGACGAACAGGTCGTGCCTTGTCTTAGTATTTACGTTTTTGAGTTACGTTTCTGATATTATTCCAATTTATATAATTATTGTCAAAATAATTAATATTTCAACTTAAATTATATTTATTACTTTTTGGAATAATTGTTAAACAATATTTTGTAACAATACTTCATAAGTATTTTATTGTATTTCCTTCCCAAGGATGGGGGTGTCTTATACATATGTATTTTGTCATATTTTGGGGTCGTATTCCGGTGTGTGTTTATACGTACTAAAATACGTATTTTCTTGTAATCGTTAAGTATTTTTATACTCAATTTTGTGTTAAACTTTCCGGAATATTATTAATTAAAAGTCCACTAATATATATATTTTCCAATATATATATATTTAAGAATTATTACTTAGAAAAATTATTTATAATTTTTCCTTTTGGCAAAATATTTGTAGTTCCATAATAATATATTTTCAAGTCAACAATCAACAATTCAATCCACACTTATCAAGTGCCAAAATTATGTGATTCACACAACAACATGAACTTGAACTTTCATAAAAACTTGTAGTAACTTACTAGTGTTTTTAGTAGGTCTAGTTACCCTTAAAAATATGGTTATTTATTTAAAAACTTCATTTGTAAAGAAGTTGGGCGTTTAAAACTTCCAAACACATTTTCTAAAAATGCTTCTTTATGTAATCTTTTTGTTACACAAGTATTTCTACACTTGTTTAACCCTTAAAAATAGTGTTTGTTTATGTAAGAACCAAGTCTATGTAAATCTTGTTATTTAACTTAGTTTCTTGAGAAAACTATCTTGGAAATCATCCTCTTACAAGACTTGTATTGTGTTTAAATCATCATCACATGTGAAAACAATTTTTATTATTCAAGTTCATGTATACATAAGTATGATCATCTTGGTCTTTCACAAGATCATCATCTTAACTTACTAGATCATGTTTAATCACAATCTAGTAGGATATGATGTCTAACATCATAAACACAAATAATCAATCACCAAGAAGCAAAACAACACTAAACAATATGTATTCTTATTTTTTAAGCCTATGTTAAAGGTTCATCTTTTTGTTCATTGGTGTTCTTCATGATTTGCATCATACATCATCTTTTAACCAACTAAATAAGAAGTAAATTCAAGTGACAAGAGGCTTACTACTAGCACAAGGGCTAGGGATGAACACTAGAAGATGAAGATGATGAAGGTGATGGATAATAGCAAATCGAAGAGGTCATTGAAGCAATCACCAAGAAGCAAAACAACACTAAACAATATGTATTCTTATTTTTTAAGCCTATGTTAAAGGTTCATCTTTTTGTTCATTGGTGTTCTTCATGATTTGCATCATACATCATCTTTTAACCAACTAAATAAGAAGTAAATTCAAGTGACAAGAGGCTTACTACTAGCACAAGGGCTAGGGATGAACACTAGAAGATGAAGATGATGAAGGTGATGGATAATAGCAAATCGAAGAGGTCATTGAAGATCCACAAGCTCCAAGCTTCTTATCTTAGCTCCTAACACCTTGTGTACACCTTGAAATGGTTGAATATGAAGTGAAGATGGTGGTGGTGGGTGGTTGCTTGCGGCCGTGAGGGGGGAAGAAGAAGAGAGGAAGAAGGTGTGTGAAGTGTGTGAAAGATAATGAACACAAGATCCTCCAAGTTTACTTATAATCCATGTTTATGTATTAATCCACTGGGTAATATGTCTCCATAGTACTAAACATGATCTCTTAACAAATCCAATGAGATCAAAGGAAATCAAGGTGTGGGGCCACCTTGGTGACCGTCCACAATCAGGGGGGGGGGGGTATTGGATGAGTTGTGATGGATAGTTAGAGATATTAGTTAGATTCTAAGTGTGGTGTTTAGTGTTTAAGTTAATATGGGGTTATATAGTGTGTTAGGGTGTTCGGGGATCATAACTAGCTCAGAAATATTAAAACAATGCTTCTAGTGTAATTTTGGTGTTTCGGGTAGTGTCCGGTTGTTCGGTTAGATACCGGCTCGTTAAAGTGTCAAACTATACCGTTTAGTGTTCTTTATGTACCCTTTTGTGACATTTTTAATTCCCGACACTTAGGAAAGCATTCAGGACCATTTAGTCATATTTTTGCATGTCACTAGCTTGTTAAAATGTTGATTTTTGCTGATTATGCCGATTTATGTTGAATTCAGCACTTTATGTGGGTTTTAGGCACTTTCTAGCACTTAAACTATCACTTAGGAATGCAGCTTTGTGGTGCTTACTTCCCTACACACCATACTAGTGTAGTACTTAGTCTCTGGATCATACTGGGTCTCAAAACACTGTCTGTCTATGTACTGAACTTCGTCAACATTTTTCTGAGTTATCCGCTAACTGTGCTAACTGTGCTTTGTACATCATTTATGTTAATATGGTTTGCATGTAATAATGATGTGACATTATGCAATGTGTGATGTACATGTAAGTATGATGCTGTAATCAGAAAGCAATTAATTGTAATTCAGCACAGTCATTAAGCACTAATCATGATTAATTAAATTGTACGGATACCTGGATTTTTGACGGTTGTCACACAACACAACCAGGAAGTCTACAACAGGAGGGTGTCAATTCCTAGGAAATTGTTTAGTGTCTTGGCAAAGCAAAAAAGCAAGCAGCTGTTTCCACATCCACTGCTGAAGCAGAATACATTGTTGCTGCAAGCTGTACAACCCAACTGTTGTGGCTTCAAAATCAATTGCTGGATTTTGGTACACTGCTTTAAAGACTCCTCTCATGTTGGATAGTTAAGCAGCTGAAAATATCATCAAAAATCCAGTCTCTCATTCAACCAGCAAGCACATTGACATCAAACATCACTTTGTGAGGGATTGCTATGAAAAAGGTTTGATTTCTCTGCATCATGTTCCAACTAAAGATCAGCTGGCAGATGTGCTAACAAAAGCATTAGACACATCCACCTTTGAAAGCTTGATCTCTAGAATTGGCATGCTTAACATGGACTAACAAGAAAAACTTGGTTTTCCATGAATAAAAAGCATTAAAATGTTTTCAGAAAATCAAAATTCCATCATTAAAAATAGTTAAACTGAAATTTTTTCATAAATCCTTAAAAGTCTGTCCATATCCACTGATTGTTTCAAACCTCTGATTGTTGAAATTCACCCACTGCTGAAAGATAACCTCTGTTTCTTCATTTCACTATTGTCCACTGTTGCTTAAACATCAGTGTTTGAAACACTGATGTCTATCCACTAATAGATAAAAATCAGCCACTGATATTTTTATTTACTGTTCTTAACCACTGATATTGCCCATCAGTGGTTTCCAAACAACTGTCTTCCTCTTTGTCCATCAAAGGTTGCCACGTGGGCAGATGTTAACCATCCGATCTTTGAAACCGCTGCCACGTCAGCATTCACTTTTTCCCTTTAATAAAACCCTGATAAAACCCCCAAACAGAGTTTTCACTGCGATATCGAATTTAAAAAATTCTCCAAAGCGGTTACCATCTTCCTTTCATCTTTTCTCATCCATTTCGCGATTCTTCATTCCGCCATGGCTCTCATCATCAAATATCCACACAATTACCTTTGTACCTTTGAAAAAACAAACAAAAATACAGACTTTCATTCCATCATTGATGCCCTATCTTCCTCGAAGTACAAAACTTTGCTCACTTGTAATGCACCCATTTATCAAGACCCCCTACGAGATTTTTGGGCTAATGCTGAACTTCAAGTTTAACATAAAAAGCCTTGGGTAATTTCATCAAAAGTGGGAGATGTTTTGGTTCCAATAACTCCACAAACCATCTCAGAGGTTTTCCAGATGAATGACTTAGCAGGTAAAACTTCTTTCCCTAAAGATGAGTATCAAATTGATTTGATCGAAAGAGGGTATGCAGGACAGTTGTCAAAAGCTACCATGCAAAAAGGAGAATTTCCACCTCCTATGAAATTCATGTTCATACCCTGCTCACCTGTGTTTCAAATAAAATAACTGCTTTCAATGAAATTCCTTTAAAAATTCAATACTTGGGATATGCTATAATGTCAAAAACTGATTACAATTACTCCCAAGCATTGTTTACAGATTTGGTTAACAATTTGAAAAATGTGAATGAAAAGAAGCCAACAGCTTTCTTATTGTTTCCAAGGTTCCTAAGCTATTATTTACAACAGAAAATTCCAAAAGAAAATGCACAAGCTTATGAACAAGGAGCACCTTTCCAAATAAACAATTTATCTTCTGAAATATTTACTCGCCTTATGGCTAAAGAGTCAAAAGTTTCTAAAACACAAGCAGGGGAGTCTGAGTAAATTTTGGATGAGTTCACATCTGCTCCTCAGACTTCTGCTGCTAAGCCCACTGCTCATGGTGAACACAGTAGCACAACCACTGTTGTGCAACCCCCCACCAAAAACCACCAAAAAGACCAAAAAGAAATCCACCAAGCCCACCAAACCCACCAAAAAGGGCCTTCTGGAAGATGAGATCCCAGAAGTTAACCAAGTGACAACACAAAAATCACTAGAAACCACTGTTGCTACTTCCTCGCAACAGTTGGAAAGATCTCCATCTAAAACCTCAACTCCTCATGATTCCTCACAAAAGGAACATGTTGTAAGCAAAGGGACACCTCAATATGAAGTATTACCCTCACTTGAGAGTATGCTTAACAGCCCTTCTCCCTGGGCAAATTCTCTTTCAACACCACTCTCCACATCTCAAATTCCACCATCCATTATACCTTTATTTGATGCCATTGAAATTCAGACACAAAGTAGCCCCTCTCACCAACACATTACTAAGAGTACAACTTCTACATTGGTTGTGTCTGAACCAATTCAATTGGTTAACCCACAAACAACTGAGGAGGCTACACCCTAGAATTTCATGAAATTCTTGCTGGTAGTTCAAGTGGAGCAGCTACTACAGATGTTGGATCCACGTATCTACATCTGGACAGTAGTTTCATAAGTAAGACTCACTTGAAGGCAACCACCGCTGATGCTACCAAGGTATCCACTGGTATGTTCAAATCAACCACTGGTGAGATTTCTAAGGTAACCACTGCAGAGGGAAGTCCCTAGTACCGAGAAAAAGGGGCATCTGTTGATGACAATTTGGAGACTCCTCCTGTTTCAACAGTAGATACAACCACCACTGGTGGGAAATCAGATGATCCCATTAAGTTGGGTGATGGTTTAAAATATCAGGATTTGACAGAGAGGATTTCCACAATTGAAATAACTGTTGCTACACTGAATGAATCAATAAAGTTTTTGGTGGAAGCTTCTAAAAGTCAACCCATTCCTCAACTGTACTCCCAAGAGCTTTGGAATGCTGTCCAACCTATTCTTGCTGCTCAAAGGGAAATGCTTGTTGCTCAACATAAAACACAAATGGACTTTGTAAGGGTTATGGTTGATGCAAGATATAAGGATACACAGGCTGATATCAGGGGAATCAAAGAAGCCCTGGTAAAATTAACTGGCACTACCCCTGCACCTATTTTTGAAAAAGAAGAAGATGATGCCAAAACGGGGGAGAAACATGACATGAAAAATTTTGGCAAAGAAATATGCCAAAACAAAAGCCAGAGCCTGCAAATAGGTCTTCAACAACCTCTGCTGAAACATCTGTCAAAGAAAAGGAAAAGGGAGTTGATGAGACCCTGAACATTCAAGCAGATGATGAGGCTAATAGAAAGAAGACTGTAAAGAATCAAAATGAAACAAAGGAGAGGGTTTAGAAAAGGGAACAAAAGGAGTTGAAAGATTGGGAAATAAAGACAAAGGATCTTGGTACTTCAAACAGAAAGAAATCATACAAACACAACAAACCTCTACTTGCCACATTTCCTAAACCATCAACACAAAAACAAACTCCTGAAAAGCCAACCACTGCTGGTATCAAAAAGCCACCCACTGCTACACCTAAACCAACACCCTCACCACAAAAACCACCAGCCAAAAAGCAGAAAACAAAACCTTCTTCACCATTACCATCCTACACTGAAACAGATGTTGATGCTACAAAAGCTTCAACGGATGTCAAGACAATAGTGGTTGAGACACCAGTTGTCTCAACAGCTCTTAGTCAATCAACTACTCCCACAACTTTCCAATTTCCATCACAATCAATTTTCATTCCTGTAGCCCATTTTCCTTCAAAAACTCCCTCACCAAAATCAGTTTATACAAGAAAAAGGAAGTTCATAGTGAATGAAGAAGATATACCTGCACCTACTCCTTTGTCATCTTCACCATTCATTCAAACTTCACTTGAACCATTTATTCCTCCACCATCACCAACATCAAATCCACTTACTCAACCACTCACTGATCACAACCCTTCACGGGACATACCATTGGCAGTACAATATCCTCTGGAACTGCACACAGTTCAAAGTGAAATGTTACAATTCTATGCAGAGGATGATCCATCCAAAAGAACCTTCCCATCTCTTCATGGCTTCAGAACTCCAAAGAACATGGATGAGTATCTGAAATTGAAAGCCAAACAAGTTGAATACATTGCTAAACAAGAGAGTAAAGGGAAAGGTGATACCAACTTATAAAGTCGAATGCAACATGGGCTAAGTAAAGTCAGGAAACTGGAAGACTTCGCAAGAGACTTGAGCAAGAAGATGTCAAATCTGCCACCCAATGCAGATCTTCAAAAAGAGCTAAGGAAAGATCTCATAGAACTTATCATGAGAGACAAACCATACCCAGCCAAAGAGCATCAATTCAAAGACTTGCCTCTCACAGCTCTCAAAGAAGAAGCAAACAGATGTGAAAGAATGAAGAATGATCCTCAAATGAGGAAGACTGCTCCAAACTGGAACAAGTTTAAGATATCCAGTGCAGATCTTGCCTTAGAATACAAGAGGAAGAGAGCTGAGCTCATTGAAGCTAAGTATGGGAATGCAAGGGCCATTGGAAGATGGTCCAGGCAGTATGTTGATCAGATATATGATAAGTTGGAAAAACTAAGAGAAACAGATCCGACAACTCCCAAGAAGCCAGTATACAAAGATCAAACCACTGATAAGCCTCAGCAGCAGACCCTCTCTCTTACAAAGTTGTTCACATCCTTTGATGTATCCATCTAACTCTTGAATCAAAGAAAAAGACAACAGCAGATGGATGAGGAAGATGAAAAGAGAGAAGCTGACATCAGAAAAGAGGCTCTCAAAAATAAGTTGTTTTATGGATTGGATGATGCTTCCTTGAAACTTCAAGCTCAACTTGCTGAAACAGTCAAAAGGATAACAAGCAGACCTCCATCCCCAAACTCATCACAAATAAAACTTCTCCCAAGAAACCCATTGGACTCAAAAATACTAAAGTGGAAGTCTGAAAAAAAAAGACCTACGTATTGACCCTGCTCAAGTCCAATGGTAGAGTTGAACACATTTAAAGGGAAGATGCACTAAGTCTAGGTGCATCTGACCTCCAAGATCTTTTAGAACTTCAACTTCATAGGGATGAAGATGATAAAGATTCCTTGAACTTTGAGCTCCAATTCAAAGGGCAAGTTCGGGAAAAGCTAATGAGAGAATAAAGATCAAAAATAAATAAGTGTTTTGGCATCATCTGTTCTAGGGGGAGATTGTTGGCCCATGCAATCCTTCTCTGAAGAACAGATGATTCAAAAGCCAAAACTGGTTCCCAAACAGTTGATCCACAATAAGCAGTGCATGATCTGTGTTCCCTCCAATGACAGTGTTTCTATCAGTTGATCATCCTAAAGTCTGATCTACTCAACAACTATTCCTCTAAAGACTGCTGGTTACAAAGACTGATGAAGACCTATCAACTACTGATTATCAAAGACGTGTTGAAGTACAAGTACTACTGAATCAAAGGCCTGATCAACCTAAGAGGAAAGCACTACTCAACTACATCAGTGGTTCAGCATCAACAGCGGATGAAAGCATCAGTGTTTAGAATAACAGTATTTCAATGTAACAGTGTTTGTTTGTATCAGTGTTTAGAGGTTGTTAGTCTATTAGATGTCACTGTCTAGGTGACGTCAGCTTAGATGCTCAGTGGTTAGATTTGTACTATAAATAGAACAGTACCTGTACTGTTCTATTAGCTCTTTTTCACCAATCATCTTGTACGAACAAACTAATGAGCTCAGGCTAAGGGGGAGTTTAGTATACATGCATGCATAGTTGAACTTTTGTAACTGATTCAATCTTTTGACTAATGAGATCGTGTATGTTGAAAACTATTCTTCTTTGATTGTGTTACAAAGTTTACTTTCAATTTCCACTGCAATTATCCTCTGATCTATCTTCTTTCATTATTCATTTAGTTTAACAACACAATCAAACAAACTCAGATCCTAACACGATCTCGGTATCTTACCATCACTATACTACGTCTGCGATGGGTGCACTTGCCCTAACGTGTGTAGAGTGATAGTATTATATCGTGTTTTATAAATTTAAAACTTGATTCGCGAGTAAAAAGAGCTTAAAGTATATCTAAAAATTACACTCGCACCCTTACACATCAATGACATTGATAGTGTCCCACTGAAACTCTCACACCCAACCACACACATAGTGACACGTCATCATCTTATTCGTAGAAAAGTTTAGTGTTGCTCATTTCATCTAAATGTTGCTAACAGTCTGTTGAAAAACCCTTCTTCAATAACAACACATAAACCCCACAAATCAATCCATACACACTACCTATTTACCAAATCAATAACTATGAAGCTTTGAAAACACTTTTTCTAATAGTTTTGAATACAAAAAAAAATCAATCCATTACAGATAAATAAGAATTTTAAGAATTATAAAACTTTGAAACGTTTTCAAAAACTTAAACAATCATGAGCATCTAAGATATGATACCAAATCGTAAGTCCTAACAACGAATCTACAATGCTAGTGATGTTTCTTAGCAAGATTTAGATCCAACATCAATGGATTTGATATTTGAACCCAAAATTAGTTAGAAAACTAATAACCCAAATAACAACGCTCATAACACAATAAGAACATCATAAAAAGCATCGAACTAAGTCTGAAATGATTTACAAAATAAACAAGACTTTTGCTAGATTTGCACGAACACACACACATGTGTGAGAGAAATAATATCCTAAAGCCTAACATTGTGAAATGAAAACTTGCCTATTTATAGTCAACCATATCTGCCATAGTGACACTCTCTGTCATCGGCATATGCACCAACGATAGAGGCGCTGGCGATAGAGGCGAGGCAACGGCGACAGAGGCGAGGCGCCGGCGACAGAGGCGTTGCCGACATAAGAGTGTCGGTAACCCCTATTTAAGCTTCCTTTATCCGGACACCACTCAGACTATACATCAAAGGCCTGGAGACATGTTAGTGTCGCCAGGAGTATCGCCATAATAAATTAAAATAGACGAAGCATAAAAAACTTCAGACTTCGATCTTCTCTGTTCTTCAAGCAATGTGATATATAATGGTCTTTTATGTTCCATTAGTTAGAGAGTGTGAGTTGTCGTTTAAAAAAACATTCATCTTAAACCATCAACCAAAGAATATGAACTTGCACGATAGACTTCTGGTTCCATCTCCATGAATGATTCATGGTACACTTTGTTAATAAGGGTTGGACATGATTAACTGATATCAACATAATGCAATGTAAATGACAAATAACTTCATAACATTAAGCAACCAAGTCTAAACCGAATTACATGACTAATTGCTTGCGAGGATAACATAACTCATAGTTGTCTAAGAGTATCTAGAACCACAATAACTAAGTTAAATTGTCTAAATCAGCATTGTTTCAGATCAAGACTAAACCATTAAGTAACTTCATAACATTAAGTAACAAACTGTTAGCTTTGATCTAAACACCATATCTTCTAGATATCATAGACTCTTACCAGGTAAAATCACTTAAGTTCTTGATTAGTTCCGGAAATATGTACTCAAAATACATCAACATATTGTTGGTGTGCTCATGAGTAGTTTTAGAGACCTAGACACACAAAAAAATGCAAATAAAGTATGGTGTACATTAAGCATGTTCACAATCAAACGTGGCATTCAAACATCACAACAAAATCTAAGCTCCTAAGGCAGGAATCTAATAACAAACTAGTACCATCCTTCAAAAAGCCCTTAACCTTAATCCTACGTTTCCATGAACTCCTATATTCGACCATGCCCTCAGAGATATGCAAGTCTACAAAATCATGTATAATCTGCTCATTGCAAGTCACTTTGGGTCTACATCTGCGCCTCCTCGCATGCACTATGAGAGTTTCCACAATCTAACTGTGGTTTTCGCTTGTCTTCTCCTAACATGTCTAAACCATCTCAACCTCATTTCCCTCATCTTATCAAATATATTATCCACCCCTAATCATTCCTTAAAAACCTCATAACTTATCATGTCCAACCAAGTATGCCCACACATCATCCTCAACATCCTCATCTAGAACCACAAGTTGTCTAAGCATACGTGTTTGTATCTGTCACACCCCGACCATGTAAAACAACAAGACGTGACGGAAACGTCGGGGAGTGTTGTAACAGAATCATTGTTTCACAACCATGGATCAAATAATTTTGTTTTATTGAATCATTGAACTCATTGTTTTATTACAAATCAGATAAATACAAATATTATCTTTCAAATTTTAAAGTCGCTAAGGCACGAGTCCATCCTAAGTGTAGCATGTATCAACAATCATCACATAGCTGCACCTGAAACATGTGTAAAAATAGGTACGTCAGCATAAAAATGCCTGTGAGATACATAGGTTTTATTGATTTAGGATTCATGACTTATAAGTTTAAAGAAAAATGTTTAACAAAAGTTAGTCATGGTCCTTGTAAAATGTTTTTGTTTTGTAAATCATATAAAAATCGATAAGAAAACAGATGATATAAAAGAAAGATGTATAAATAAATAATTAGGTAAACAATGAGTTTATATATATATATATATATATATATTGTTTGAAAAAACAATATTTTGATAAAGAGGTTCATAGAATATATAAAAATATACTTTGGTTTTAAGAAAGTCAAATAAGTAATATATTAAAATATATTTCAGTTCCAAAATAGTTAAACATATAGTATATTAAATATACTTTAGTTGTCAAAATAATAGTTTTCAGTAGTATATCAAAAGTATACTTTAGTTTAACATATTAAACTATGCTTTGGTTTTATAAATAACATATTAAACTATGTTTTGGTTTTATAAATAACATATCAAAATATGCTTTGGATTTTATAAATAACATATTAAACTATGTTTTGGTTTTATAAATAACATATCAAAATATGCTTTGGATTTTATAAATAACATATCAAATTATGTTTTGGTTATCAACAAAATATATGTTGGTTTTGTACAATATCACATATGAGAGTATATCAAACTATACTTTTGGGAGTATAACTAAATATACCAAAAATAATGTGATTTAAGAATTCATTCAGACCTAGTGCATAAAACTACACCTTTGAGACTATAGGGATACCACAAAGGCAATCCCTATTTGGATGGAGAAATAAATTGGTTTCAGACATTCCATGACAACAGGAATGGGGTGTCAAATCCTATAGCACTATATCATACTACCAACCGGTCTGGTGAACAAAAATAAGTACTATTCCAACAATTAATTTTATAATCTTTGAAAAATCAGTGTTTATACCATAGATAATCATTCAGTTTGTCAAAAGATAAGTACTAACATGTATAATCAATTATACTTTGAAATCATGAAAATAACCAATAGGTACACATGCTTCACCCCAAAACATTTGAAAAACAGTAAAATATGGGACTATGTACTCACTTGAGAGTGCTTACCAGTCTTGCACAACTACCAAGCAGGCTAGAGGAGTCACGGAAATCAAACGGCACCTAATATGAGTGACTAAGTAAATAAACCGGACCTAAATCGGAAGATCGGATAGGATGAGGTTTCGTAAACCAAATGAGTATAGGAACTCATATAATATGGTCTAACAAAGCCTACATCCTAAAATGAAACTTATCCTAAGTGCTTACAACCCATTACGACCCGTTTAGGTAGCTTAAGCTACTTTAACGCGTCGTTCGCGTAAAACGCGTTTGGACCGCCTAACTAGTCCTACGACAAGTATCATATGCCCTAAAATGTTTAATTATGTTGCATAATCATTTAAATGACAAAAGTTTGGGTTACATGTGCTTAAATATCAATTATGCATGAAAAGGGCATTTTGGTCATTTTCCTAAGACATATAAACTACTTATCATACACCTACTTAAACGAAGTGACCATAAGGTATAACCTCGGAAGGTTATTCCCTATACAACTATGGTCACCTAAAGTGTTTGGTCGGATCCTTAAGATCGACCAAACAGGTCGGGTTCGAAAGTATAAGCGATTGTTTAGATAGCTTACCTTACGACCCTACATAAGCACTAATCTAAAAGTGACGAGCTAAATATGTTTAAAACATGTTTAATAAGGTTTGAAAACAAGTTGGATATCAAAACAAACGATTTTGATACCTAAGAGTAGTTTGGTTACAAAATACGCATAAACACGCATTTTGGCCGAAACTATGACTCGTCACTACATCTAATCAACGTGGTAATCAGTAGGCATAGTCACTAGGGACTATAACCATCGTGATTATGCTCACGTTGCGAAGTTCAAACGAACTTCGTGTTGACCATAAACTGGTCAACGCATAAAGTCAAACACAGTTTGACTTTCTAACTCGAAAAGCAATAAAAGAACGAAAGAATACTTACAAAAGGTCCAAGAATGGAGTCTTGATCCCAAATATTCTCAGGTATGGAGTGCTTAGAGCTCCAACTTAGAGAACTTTCAGCATCAAGGTGTGAGTTGCAAGTGGAACAATGGAGGGGTATTTATAGTTTTCGCACAACCGTTAGGATCGTTTATCGAAAACCGAGCTTCAATCTCAGCCCTACACTTGCATCCACTGATTTGGTAAACAAGGGGCACCCAAAACCAGCCCATAGAAACAAGGAAACCATGTGCAAAACAATGGGAAGATGGGTTTTTAATAAAAAAAAGATTCTGCTGAGCTGGGGGTGGCTTACGGACCGTAAGCACTCACATACGGTCCGTAAGGACCTTGTGTGCTGGCAAAAACTTTCAGCAATTGGCAGAACAGGCCCCTGCACCTCCAAACTGGGTTTCTGATGCGTTTTGGCAATTTTAAGCCCCGTTAACCCCATTTTAAGGCTCTAAAATGAAGTTAAAGTATAGGGAACTTGAAATGTGCTCAAAAATATCCCGGATGTCGGCTCGTTTGGTCGTACGGTTGCGTTGTTCGGTAAATTACGACGGAAGTCGTAACGGATGCAAAAACGATCCAAATTGAGCGACGAATGAAATTTTATCATGCCAATCACTAAAATAAAATATTTTAATGATTACATAAATTTTTTGATGTCCGGATGTATTCAGAACATACGATATGCGTGAAAATACAAACATATGCACTTTTTGACGCTTTTAGTCCCTATTGATCATGAAAGTTTATTTTTGCGCACCAAACACCTCAAAGCCTATTTCTAAGCTATGTAAAGGATATTTAGGGCATATTTAACTTATAATCAAGTTCCGGAATGTTCGTTACAGTACAAATCGGCATACTTTCGCAGTTTGTCGAACTTAGTCCCTGTAAGCGAATAAACTTGATTTCGCCACACCAAACCCTCCAAAACTTATTTCTAAGTTATGTAAAGGTTATTTAAGGTCTGTTAAGCCTATTTCACTATTCCGGAGTGTTTGTTGCATTAAACTGGTTATATTTACGCATCCGTGCGCGTATAACCTTCTAGAGAGCGATTTAAAGCTTGAAATCGAACAAGAATTGATATGTGCAAACGATGCACATATTTATACCAATCCCAAGCATGAAATACAATATTTCATTGGTTTGGTATTTGCTTGATGGTTGAAGTGACACAGGTATCACGGTATCTTCATGATGGCCCAACAATCTATTTGGTATAACAAAGCAGATCTAATGCAACCCTACAAAATTTCCCCTTAGTTTTGCTGGGAAGCTTGTTGACAAAACCCTGGAGGCTGCTCGCCGTCTACACTAACTAATCCGGATGTGGTGGGCTATGCCATTATGTATCTCCCCATCCCTTTGTACAAATGATCATAAATACTTGGACGTGGTTACCTGCGAAACCACCCGTCTCTTAATGGTGATTTAAGTGTCATCAACATCGCCTACACAACTGAAATAAAAAAGGTACTCGGTCTTAGAGCGACTATTCCTTAAATCTTTGCCCTCTAAAGCAGCTCACCACCCCTCTAACCTCAAATTCACGCTTCGTTTCATTTTCCGCAACTAACACAATATCGTCAGTAAAAAGCATCTACCACGGGACTATCACATAGATCGATTTTGGCAGCGCGTCCAGGACAAGTGAAAACAAAATCGAGACCTTTTTGAAGTCCTGACTCCACTAGGAAGAAGTCAATATCCCCTACATGCGAAACTCTAGTTTCGGACCTAAAATCATATAAGGATAATGTAAATACAAACAACTCTAAGTACTTGAACTTGATTACCTATGAAACCAATTGACGACCAATGGTGATCTGAGTATCCTTATCATTGCCTATACCACTAAAATCATAATAAATATACTTGACAAAATGCTTATTTTTAAATATAATTGTCACAAAGGCAAAGGAAACAATCCATGTATGAGTACAATTTCCTACGCATTTATGACAAAATGCTTAAGTCCATTGCAAGTTGTGATACATTTCTGACGACATTTAAGGATTTGTACAAATATGTAAGAAACAACCTATATAATTATTCTTATTTTAAATATCAAATGTACATAACTATGTGGACGTATGCATATGAGTATAATGTGAGTATGTATATATGTATTTGTGTATGTATGTATGTATGTATGTATGTATGTGGTTCATAAATTTGAATAATAACATTTAGAGCTAAATGCAAAAATTTTTAAATAAAATGTGGTTTATAAACGAAATGAATGGACACATAATATCATTCGAACAACGTTTTTAGTGTTAGAATATCAAATTGTTTATATGAATAAAATACATTGCGTTACACGAGTCAGAGGCCATATGAAACAACTAAAAGAAAACCGATGCAGACTATTACGGGATATATTTAATAAATGCTGTTATTTTTACATATCACATTGTAATAAAGTTGTTGGGATTTGAGTAAAACAAACAGCAATTTCTAATGTAGTAGACATGTAGTCAAACTAATAGTAGTAGACATTAGTTAACGCGTTTTAATTTGGACTATACTATCAGTAATATATCACATGACTTATATTATGAAATTTTTTTGTATATGTATTTGAACATCAATTCCCTTGTCCTTTATAATATTAAAATATATTAAAACTAAAGTAAGAAGAAACACGTTGGACACAACCGCAACCATGCGGCATCTGGGCCCAGTGGAGGAAGCAATAATGTTTCTCAACCCCACCCTAACTTACAGAAGACTTTCAGCTCTGCTTCCCCGCATTAAACTAGACCATATCCCTAGAAAGAATGTACCAGTAGTTGTCATGTAAGACTTGCACACACTGACACACACACTCCACACAAACTCACTTTCATCCTCCAACTTTTTGTATGGATCTCAAACTTGTACACATACTTTCATGCCTGCTGATACAATGTAGTTTAAAATTAATATAAGTTAAAGTGCTACTAACATTTTTATAAAATTGATATTTAGTTTTATTTATCAATCTAACACTTATGTATTCGCAAGTTGTTCTAGTGGTTAATCACTTGTTTCTCTCCTTGAGTTCACAAGTTCAACTCCTACTAATATCACTTTAAATGAAATTGGTGATGACAATGCAGTTTAAAACTAGGTCTCTGGAGGTCGTCAGTTCGAAACCTAGCCGAACCAACTCTGGCTGTTATGGAGGAGGGGATGCATTTGCTCGACTGAGGGCATTCTAGGATATTTATCTGGTGATTTAGTTGACCATTCAAAAATAAAATTAGCACAAGTGAAATCAACCCTAAGTTTGAGGATAGCAATATATGTTTGTGTAATCTGGTCTTGATCAAAGGTTGGGATCGTTTCTCCTTTAACGCTCTAAGATTGAAAATAGATTGCATAGGCACAAATTCTGGAAAGTCTTTTTTTCTACTTGCCTATCTAAACCTATTTAACAGATCTGAAATCTATAGTGAATTTAAAAGGAACGAACTGAGAAAATATGATCAACATCAAAAAGCAATGCATATGCTAAAACATATCAACAACACATATGGTGTAATAACTAATTCATACACACTAAGAATGCATATGTATGCGACAATAATTTTTTTTGGAAGGGGTGGATCAACCGGATACCTTGGCCGCCTCTAGGCGTACCCGCTCAGGTTCGAATCCGCCGGCCCATAATGCGGTACCTCCTGGTCGGTCTGGCCTAAGCCCCGTGCAGGAACCCCATTGACCTGGGATCAAACCCTTGACCTGTGGGTAAACCTTCACACCTCTTATCAGCTGAGCTGGTAGTCATTGGCAAGTATGCAACAACAATTAGAGTAAAACATCATTACTGACACAAAGTGTATGTAACAATGATTAAACTAAAACATAATTAGTAACACATTTAGTGTAAGAATGCATGCATAGAGTATGCAAGAATAACTGCAATAATGTATCATAAATAACGTGTTTAGTGTATGTGACAATAATACATACACTATACTATTAACACATGCAATGTATCAATTAATATCATAGTATAACATCTCCTTTTCTCTCTCCATGTAATTTTATGTAGAGTATAATTAATTAGCTAATAGCTATAATACAAATTACAAATGGGGTGGTGGAGGCAAATGTATAACACTAAATTTCTAAACCCTAGGATGCCAAATCTGTCTTTTACACTATATTATGTATTGGTACTAATTTGTCAGCTAAGCCATGCTACAAGTACATGCAATTAGCTTAAATATATTCCTCTCAAATATAGAATGATTCTCCTAAAAATAACTACTTGAAAGGGTTGGTGTAATCCTTGCTTCCTTCTCCCGGCATCGGATTCCATTCCCATAGCCTATCCGGGAAATTCACTTGAACCTCTCCGGCCAAGTTATTCAGCGCAAGAAGCGATTGTTGTTGCTGCAACTGCGGTTGTATTTGCGGTTGTAAAACCATATTATTAGAAAGTTTATGTTGATAATTCTGAATGTGAAAAGCTTGAGAGGCTAGATTATTGACCGAAGCTTGTTGATAGCTTATGATTCTTTGGAGGTCATCCACAGTGTTGGGGAATATGCCGGGGGACGGGTTGGTGGGGGGGACTGATGATGATGTATGCGGTGGCAGCGTGGCGGAGATGGTCGGAAATGAAGTAACATAGTTACTATAAGACGGAGTTATGGTGCTTGAAAGGCCCAGGTTGGTTCCTACGATGTCAGTAGTGCTACTACCACTTGTTTCACTCAACTTATCATCATTTTGATTTGAACTTTGGCCTTCAATGGAGTGGAAACTCAACAAGTTGTTGGAATGTTGTCTCTTATCAGCATTAGATAGTCTTGATGATGTAGCCCTAGTTGTTGGTAGAGTGCGAGGGACAGATGGGTGGTCTTCCACTCCAGGCCGTTTGTAAACCCTACAAAGTGAAATCTCAGCCTGCAAAATAATAATAATAAAAAAAAAAAGAATAATTTCATTACTATAACGTGCATTAAAACCTAGCGGTGATAATATAAATGATAAATAGAAAGAGACAAGCATTTAAAGCTAGCGGTGATATTGGTCATCTGGTCAAACTACACTTTAAATTCTGTGATGAGATGATACATATATCCCCACAAACTATATAGCAAGCATTCAATCAAGTTAATTCCATTATAATTAAAAAAGTTAAGTTCATCATGCACTTCATAGCAATCATGTTCTCGAAAAGATGTTGTTAGAGTAATGTTGGATTTTTTTTTTTTTTTTTTTTTTATATTTACTGGTGATTTGTAGTTTTGGTAACAGTATAGTGTGGTATAGGCAATTTGCTACCATGGGTGAGGACAAAACCAGCAAACTAAACCCAACAGTAACAATTTACATGGAATAAAGGATGAAGTTTGCTCCTTTAATTATCACACTTAATTAGCCACGTTTGTTTGCCACACCTAGCAAAGTCGAGGGGTTCGCTTGTTACCTTAGTGGATTTGCATGAGTTCACTAGCCATGGTAGTGAGCGGCCTAGATGGACAACACAAACTTTCATAAATGTATAAAAAAACATACACAAACTCCATACCACCTAAAAATCGCAATAATTCATAATTTTGATGCAATATATATCAGGATTTGAGGTTTCTTGGATCATAAAATGTTGATCAACTTAGTTTCTTAATTTTGGTATATACCATTTGTTTTTTTGCTTAGTTTGAGTAGTGGAATTGAAACTAATTAAGAGAACTTGGTACCTTTTGTAATCTTTCAGTTTCATGTTGAGGCAAGCGATACTCGTTCATGATCCAACTTGTTCGAATGCCTTTAGGAGCCTTTCCGGAGTAAAAAACGAGTGTTTTCTTTAACCCGATGGACCTGAAATTTTCTGTTCGTATCATTCTATCGGCTCCTGTGGCTTTCCAATAGCCTGAAGTTGTCACACGGTTTGGGCGATCCCCATTTCGGTACTTTCTATCCCGTGGAACATAGAAAAACCATTCTTTTTCCCCAATTGCTGCCAATGCTAAAAGAAAAGAAGCAAACTATAAATCATTATGCATATCAATTAATTTGAATGATAAACAAATTATTTTTGATCATATAAAATAAAACAAGTAGGGTTTGTTTCCAAAACCATGAACAATGGGCATTAAACATATAGTTTTGTAACACATGAAGAAGAAGAAGAAGAATTTGACTCATGTTAAGATATTTTATGTTAAAATTCAATCAGAAATTTAAATTCCGGTAGAAATCAAGTAAATACCATACACAACTTGTGTACAAGTCAAATTAGTCATGAGCAACAAACAAGATTCATTAACAGGAAAAAATTATGAATACTGACAAAATTCAAATGCAAAAACCAGCAAGAAAACAAAGCCCACACAATGAAGGAGAATCCCAGTCCACACCTCACAAATAATTTTGCAAATTCCATTAAATAATGAAATAATTAACCCAAATCTAGCAAATTTTAGAAATTGTGAAGAAAACCACAAACTCACATGCTAATCATTAGCTAGATAAAAAGATGCTCATGTAGATATATCCCTATGATGATAATGTTGATGATGATGATGATGATGATGATGATGATGATGATGATGATGATGATGATGATGATGATGATGATGATGATGATGATGATGATGATGATGAAGATGATTATGAATTCATGATTTTACAAATCCAAAAAGCAATATTTACTTGAAAAGTAGATGATGATGAACACAAATTTTGCTAAATTTACTCACAAAACAATCTTAAAACCATAACAAACAAGTTGTAGCAAATACCCAGAAAATGGTGAAGCAAAACCACACACCCAAAAGCCTCCTTAGCTGGAAAATGAAGTAAACAGTGTTCATGATGAAAACATCTTTTTGCAAAGTTCAATAAGAAAAGACCTAAACAACTCTAACCCACAAAAAATGATGATCAACCAGATGATGGTCATGATTGTACACAAGCTTTGCAGTTTAGGTTAATATGATGGAAGAATTCACATGATGATCAAAAACATAAATAGAGACAAATCTTGAAGAAGTAATAGGTAGGTAGGTAGGTAGGTTTAAGTAAAGTAAAGTAAAGAAGAGCACAGCACAGAAAAGAAATTTAAAGAAAGTATACCAGGAAGCTCCCAAGGATCATAACGATAAAGATCAAGAAAAGTGATAAGTTCAACATTGAATCTCTTGCCCTCTACCTTACGGCGAAGGTAGAACTCAACAAGCTCTTCCTCCGTTGGATGAAATCTAAAGCCTGGCATCACCATGTCGTTTTCATGATCATCTTCGTCTTCGTCGCCTTGCTTATTCTTACGGCTGCTCATCTCCTCTTCCTGCTGGTTCATCATTACTTTATTTAACTCAATTTCTTCTACGCCCATCAACTACTCATTGTCTTTCCTTTTATAGATGCCAATAATATGTAACTGTTTATTTTTATTTTATATTTATGGTTTTAAAAGCAAGCTCGTATAATATACTAGTTGAAGACTTGATTGATTTTTTCTTTAACTTTATCTACTTTTATTTTATTTTCATAGTGATTTAACCTTCTTAACCTAAATATCATTAACACAACACATAAATTAATCATGCATAATTGTTAACTACTATTGCAAATTTCTAACTAATAAATGAAATTTAAATGTGTTATTCTATGCACAATAAATGATATTTGTAGCTTTATTTTTTGTATTTTTCTGAATTTTGTAGTTTTGTTACAACAAATAAATTTATGAGAAGTATGCTAAATACCAACGAACTTATCCATTGGTAGGTCTAGGGAATGAAAAAAACAAATAAAGAAATACATACATACACACATTTATACATTAATACATCTTTTTTTAATGATAAATTTGGATCATTGAAGGATCACTTGAGTATTATCGTGCCACCAGCGGAACCATCCGATCATATCCATCTCCACTAGGAAATAATGCCTATACACCAATTCAGGAGAAAACCCAATAAATCTGGAAAAACTCCATTATGAGAATCGAACCCATAACCTAATGGTCATAAGTCTTATTACACCATCAAGATACCATTAGACTATAATACCATTGGCTATAATACATGAATACTAGTCCAAATATTTTTTAATAATTAAGTCTAATAACAGTTTCGTTAATACTAAAACTAGACACTTTGTAACTGTATTGGAAATTGAATGTTAAAAAGTTTAACAAAGTTTATTTTCATCTTGTTGTATAGAAAAAAAATAATAATTTGTAACTCGAACATAAAGTTTGGAGTAAATCACATTTTTTTCATTTAGGTTTATATCAACTTACACGAATTGCTTAAGATCATAACATATGACAAAATTTAAAATAAAAATGAAGAGTATTTTAATCAATTTTATCTAATTTTCTTTATTCTTCTCTCTGTAACTTCAAAACATAGCATTTTCAAAGCCCGCCATCTTTAACCTTTTCTTCACTTTCTATCTCAATAATCACTACAGTATAGTGCGATTTCCGTCACCAATCAATGATTCAAACATTCAATCAACATGTTCTTCAACTTTTTTGAAGAAACCCAGATTAATTTGATACAATATCTCATTTTTTTCCAGTTATTTTGAAGCGAAACACTCGATTCGTTCGATTCGATCGCTGATAAATCTTTCTAACATTCCAATTTCGTCAATCGTTGAAAAAATCTGAAGAAATCGGCTTCGATCTATGTAAGAAATTTTTGAATTGCATTTTTACGATCTGTGTTTTTTAATTGAGTCATTACGTTTTACAAAGTAATGAAAAACACTGTTTTTTTTTTTTGTATTTTCAGTCCATTGAGTTTTAGAAACAACACATTTTATTGTGTTTTACTCCATTGCGTTTTAGGTAAAACACATTTTATGTGTTTTTTAGTCCATTGCATTTTAGAAAAAAAAACACTTTCTTTTGTGTTTTTATCTATTGCGTTTTAGGAAAACATATTTTTATGTGTTTTTTGATCTAATGCGTTTTAGAAAAACACATCTTGAAGTGTTTTTAGTTCATTGCGTTTTAGGTAAAATACATTTTTATGTATTTTTATATTGCGTTTTAGAAAGAACACTTTTGTGTTTTTAGGCAATTGCGTTTTAGAATAAAAGACATTTGTGTTTTTTTGTCCATTGCGTTTTAGAAAAACACATTTTGAAATGTTTTTAGACAATTGCGTTTTAGGTAAAAATACATTTTTATGTATTTAAAACACATTTTTATGTGATTTCAGTCTATTGCGGTTTAAAAAGAACACTTTCTTTTGTTTTTTTTAGGCAATTGAGTTTTAGAGAAAAAGACATATCTTTATGTTTTCTAGCCATTGCGTTTTAGAAATAAGACATTTCTTTGTGTTTTCTGCCTATTGCGTTTTAGAAATAAGACATTTTATTGTGTTTTTGATCCATTGCGTTTCAGAAAGAAATCATTTTTTACGCTTTTTGTCCATTGTGTTTTACGCAACTAGGTTTTCGAAATTTTTTTTTGTAAACATAGCAATGTGTGACGTAAAAAACTAGTGTTTATTTAAAAAAAATGGATTTTTTTTGGAGAAAAATATGATATATTTACGAAAACAACACAATTAAGGCCATAGGGTGTACTCTAACATCTAGATTATTAACAATGATATGGCATGTTAACTAACATTGCAAACCACTCCCTCCTTGTGTTTAAGTGCATTAAATGAGTTATGTGTTAACATGTTAACCCAATGTTAAGAGATTAAATTAATTATTATTTTCTTTTTTAGACAAAAACTCAATGTTAAAGTGCATTAAATGAGTTATGTGTTAAAATGTTAAACTATTTCCTTAGAGTGAGACAAAGTGAAATGAGGAAAAAAAGTTGATGTGTCACTTAGGTGGAGTTAAGTTAGGTTAAAGTATACCCAAAGGGCTAATAGTTGAACAACACCGTTAGAGCATTCACATCCATTCCATCAAGTTCTGTGTGTGGAGTTTTTATAATGTAAAGAGTATAAAAAGTGGTTTTGAGTGGATGAGAGAGAAAATGTTACTGTTCATCTGTATATTTGGGGGACACTGTTCACCCCCTATAATTTTTTTATATATTTTGAAAGTGGTTGTGAGTGAAAGAGAGAGAATGTGATGATAAAGGTATAAAAACATATTATTTAATTGAGAAGGAGCGAGAAAATATAGTGTTTTTAGTGTAATTTAAGGTGAAAATATGATGGAATGGATGTGAATGCTCTTACAATTAATAAACCAACACAACTATGATGTGTTCTTTGTGGGTTATTTCCCAAAATTTATTTTAATGTCAAATAAGATTTGAATTTGCTTAATTTAACTAAGGTTAATGTAATCTCTTTGACAACTTACATAAGTTGAAGTGTGGTTGATAGAAAATCAATCGAACGATCTACATAGGTTTCGTGGGGCTACATGTAGGGGTGGCTTATGATAGAAAATGACATCTCAAAACGAGATCAAGAGGGGGTGGACACCACCCGTTAGCGGTGGGTTTGGACCTTTCTTTATTCTAACATTTAATTTTTATCTAATTTAATAATTTATCATCTTTTTTTGGTTTCCAACTCGTATAAAAAGTGAATTATGATTTTGTGTAAATTTTTCTTAAAATAAAAACAAATGAATCAATCAAATGATGTTTGGTAAGACAGACCTTTTTAATAATTTTAGGTTTATTTTTTTTTTTTATAAAAATAAGATTACACGATGACTAAATTTGCATACATAATAAAAAGATTATATTTGAATTTAATATAGTAAAAAGGGCAAGAAACATGGAGATAGTTTGCAAGGCTGTGTGTGGAATTTGGTTGCGGAGTGTACTTTTTTGTTTTGTTTTTGTATGGGTCTGAAATAGTCAAGTGAAGCCCGTGACCCCGATCACAACAACAACTGTGTTTTTTATTTATATATTTATTTATTTTGCTCTTTGATCATTTTAAATTATAGAAATCTAAATGGCGTTTTTTAAACCTTAGTGATTATTTATATATTTACTTAAACGCAGACCAAATCGTGTCACTAAAGGTGAAAAACAATTACTAAGGTTTCAAATATTTCATTTACATAAAAAATGTTGGTAGGTATTATAATTTGCAAGACCCGGATAAGCTCACTCTTAAATTGAAGAGTAAATTGTCATTTTAGTTCTTAAGGTTTGTCTTTGTTGAAATGTCTATCTTCAATTTAATGCAAACATATAATTCATATTAATAATTTCTAATGTTTTGTGCTAAAGTCATTTGCTTTGTTTTTGTCACATGTTATGATCGTTGATATATTGACTTAACACTGGGTTGAGAGAAACTGTATTAGGCGTCTGGATTGGAAGGTTGGTTGCTGGGCTTATGGAAGGCTGGTTGCTGATGGGCTGAATAAGGATAATGGGCTGCTGTTATGTTACTGAACATGAGGAGTTGGGCTTTGGATAAGTGGATCGCATAATCTAATGGTTGTTAGCTGGCACATATAAAGCGAACTCATAATAAACAGAGTTGCTCTCCTGTGTCATTTATTCCAAAATGCTTTCTCTCTCTAGAGTCTTCTATCCAGAGAACTTGGTCTCTCTCTCCTAGGGTTACACTTTGCAGTTCTTGTTCTTCTGTTCATTTATATTTCTGGGTTAATAAAACGTCTGTTTGACTTTATCCAGTCTTGATACCTGTTATTTGACATGGTATCAGAGCCATTGGTGCTCTAGGGTTTGTTCATTGCTTCCGATTGTTGTTGATCCATTTAAATCGCAATATTAGGGTTTCTTTTCTCTCCCAAATTCCGATCATGTCATATTCAAAAACCATCGTGTTAACAAACTATGACGGTGAAACATTCGTGGTTGACGAGGTTGTTGCAGTGGAGCCTCAAACGATCGAGCACATGATCGAAGACGGTTGTGCTAACACCAGCATCCCTTTGCCCAACGTCACCAGTAAGATCCTCTCAAAGGTTATCGAACACTGTAAGAAACATGTGGAGACACCGAATAGCAACGAGAAGGCCGCTAAAGCGGATCTTAAATCCTTTGATTTTGACTTTGTGAAAGCCGATCAGGGTACTCTGTTTGATCTTATTCTGGCTATGAACTATTTGAACATCAAGGAGCTGCTTGATCTGATCTACCAGACAGTTGCTGACATGATTAAAGGAAAGACTCCTGAAGAAGAGGAGGAGATGCGCAGGGTGAATGCGTGGGTTTTTTCAGTAAATTACCAGTTGTTTATCTGTCTTGTCTGTTTATACTACAGCAGTGTTTTGTGGGTGTCACATGCTTATATTTTAAAAGCAAGAAAATGTAACCAAACACATAAAGGATGTTCATAGTTTAAATAGTATTAGAAATGGGATTCAAGAAAAGGCATTCAAGTAAAGAAAGCTCGGATCTAGTGTTTCTGAAAGTTCTGGTGCTGTGCAAAGGAATTCAAGAAAAGGAAGTTATCGTTTTGTTCTAAGTTCAACCCTAAGTGATGGTTGTAAAACTTAGAACACGAACAGGAGAAACCCTAGCTTGGGTTTGCTTTTCTGGTGAGATTGTACCTTGATATATTTTATGTTTTTAATTCTTGCATTTAGCCGGGGTAGTTGGACCGGTTTTGTGAATTTGGGACACAGGAAGGGTACATCCTGTTGCATTCTTGTTTATTTTTGTTTTATTCCTGTTCTGATTGCTTCTTGTTTGTTGTGTTGTTATACTCTGTGTTACTTGTTGTTGTTGTTTATCTCTGGTTGTTTAGATTCTGTCTAGGTCTAAAAGGCTTCCTCGATATGGCTTGTAGAGGCACCTTTGAGTGATGAACCTCTGATCTTGTCCCTGTCGAGGTTTCGCATAGTTGCTTACTGTTTTCATTGTTGTTCCAATCGTTTAGATCTGTACAGTTTTTGTAAAAAAAAAAGAATAAAAGTATTTGTTTGTTAAAATCTTTGTGCTATGTTCTATGTGTATTAAACTTTGTTCTTGATCCTTGTTGCTAGTAGTAACAACCTTGAATTTTGTTATTGGCACATGGTTATTATATTTCTAAATGATATGTTCATACATGTTGGGCCATGATTAATATGTTCTTTGATTCTAAGAATGTGGTTCTCGGTTGGTTTTAAGTGGGGTTTTTTCTTTCTTTCCCGTCACATTATTGCTCTCTAGGGTTTCATATTGAAATTGAGATTTAGGGTGTTACTTGTTCTTGTTTGTTCATATTTGTAGTGTGTCCGTTAAGTCTTGTTGAGAGTTAAAGCAGATCGTCGTGTTGAGGATCTGTATGTGTGAGATTGAATGTAGATCTGGCTGATTGAGTCTTATCTTGTAAAGGCTATACTATCTTGAAGATGTGTTCTTCGATAGTGTTTTCCTTTATCTCACTGGTCTTGGATTCTCCATGTTTTGAGTCAGATCGTAGTGAAGTTTGTGTAGGATCATTGTGTTGGTGATCTTATTTGTTTCTTATTCGTCTCTTTGAGACTTCATCGCCGATCATAGTGATGTTAGTTCACTTGTCTAGGTGGTGCTTGTATTGTCCACACTGATCTAGGTTCGTTTGAAGATTCTTCGTGTTGTTGAGTCTAGTCGCGTTAGATCGTAGTGTTGGTTTCTATCTATTCTTCGTGTTGTTGATCTAGTTTTATACAAACTTGTTCTGTAGTTGCACTGTTTAGAGCTGTTGTTAGGTTCTTGTATTGATCGAATCTAAGCCCTTATGATCATAGTGCCGATTTGTATCAGACTTTTTTATCTGATTTTGTATATGCATATTTGGTGTGCATCTGTGTTAAATATTGTTTTTTAAGAAATAAGTTTGAAAAAGTTTTTAAAGGGTTATTTTAGTCATTTGTCACGTCAACTCTTCTTGTTTTTCTTAAAAAACAACCAAATGGTAATGTCTTAGATGTTGTTTGGCTATGTATAGAGATAAATAAGGTGTGTTTGTAAGTATGTTTTGTTGGTTGATCCTCGTATGAATGGCATAGGAATACATGAATTGTTGTTCATTGTAGAATCGTGTGGATCTCGTTTTATCGGACTTGTTTTGCTGGTTGTGGAACTTTGTGGTTCGTGAATTGACCGTATCTTGATGGGTTTTTTGTTTATCAAATTGTATCATGATGGTTTGTTTGACCTATGTCATGATGGTTTGTTTGACCCGTATCATGATGGTTTGTTTGACCCATATGTCCTATTTTTTTAAATGTTGTTTTTGGACTGTCGAAGTGTCTTCCACACATAGTTCGTATGTCTTATTGTCTTTTGTTGTATGGTTAGTCGAACCATGTGGTTCAAGTGGTTTTAACCAATTTGTCAAGATTGTTCTTAAATATGTTTTACAGTTTTTTTTTTTTGTTTTTCTGGTTGGCAAGATGTTCTTTTCTAGTTGGAAAAGTTTTCTGGTTTTATTCAACCATGAGTTTTTAGCTGCAAGTTTGTTATCTGATGTAGAATTGTGTGATTCTAGGTTTAATCAGATTTGTGCTTTGAGTCGTGTTATTCAAAAAGTTCCAAACATTGTTCTGAGTTTCATAACTCTTGGTTTTCCTTAGATATGTAATCGATGATATTATAGAATCTTGTGATTCCTTAATGTTCAGATTGCAAGAATTTGCATTTCTTCTTTACAGTTCTAGAAGGTTCTTTCAATTATCACTCAGATTCTCTCATGTGCTAAATTTAGGACTTGATCCTAGTTCTTTGTTTGGAGAATTGGTTGTCCGATAGATTTAGTGAGGTGTTTGTTTGCTTCAAATCATCTCGTGATTGATCTATGAGTATTTGTTGATAAATTCTTGTTATTTTAGTTGAGTTTATGTTGAATAAAGTTTTGAATATTCCAGAAGTTTCTTCGAGGTTTTTGGTGAAAAGTATCTTATTGTTCAATCTGTTTCACTTAATTGTTCAAATTTGTCTATCTCGTATGCTAAATCTAGGATTGTTTTTGGTTCTACATGTTGAAGGATCTATTTTCTGTTAGATTTAATGAGATTGTGTATTCAAACAAGATGGTCTATATGTGTTTGAAGGTATACTTGACAATTTTTTGAGTTGAATAAAGTTGTGTTTTGAATAAAATGATCTGGATGTGTTTATTCAATTTTTTTGGTTAATAAATCATCTTGGTTTGTGCTTTCCCTTTATAAAATATGTGCCAAGTTGTGTCTAGTGTTTGATTGCCTTTTATGCTTGGTTCCATTGTTTGGTGGGTTGAAATGCATTATAGTTATTGGTTTCTGGTTTCTTGGTGAGGAATGCGAGCTTAAATCATTTCTAGTTTGAGAAATATTTTCACACATCACATGCAAAAATAGGTTTTTAAGTCAGTTCCTCTAGTAATTGTTGTTAATACATGTAATCTTTTGTTAATTTTGCATAATACACTTACTGGAGGTGGGCTTCCAAAGGTATGAAGTTGGGCTGCTTCAAAGATGGGCTAAATTCTTGGTGATGCTTAACTGAGGCGCAGGTACTTGGTTTATGTCTGTGTCAGGACACGACCCAACGGCCTTCCATCAAGTGAGCGTGATTCAAGTCGATTTGTAGTGTACAGGAAAGTTTACTTTGAACGTAATTCAATTCGATTTGTAGTGTTCAGGGAAGTATTATTTTGAATTTGCATTTGGTCATTGATGTTTAGAAGATCTCAGCTTTATCCTTAAATGTTTAGGGAAAATTTTTCATTTAAGTCGTTGATTATATGGTAAAAAAAAGGAAAGGAAAAGGTTCGAACATATAGTTTTTTAAAATATTTTTTGGTTTTATTAAATATATGCTTAAACATGCTTAAATATGTTTGACTGTTAAATTGGGGGGGGGGGGTGTTGAAATATCTATCTTCAATTTAATGCAAACATATAATTTGTATTAATAATTTCTAATGTTTTGTGCTAAAGTCATTTGCTTTGTTTTTGTCACATGTTATCATCGTTGATATATTGACTAACACTGGGCTGAGAGAAGCTGTATTGGGCGTCTGGATTGGAAGGCTGGTTGCTAGGCTTATGAAAGGCTGGTTGTTGATGGGCTGAATAAGGATAATGGGCTGCTCTTATGTTGTTAAACATGAGGAGTTGGGCTTTGGATAAGTTGATCGCATAATCTAATGGTTGTTGGCTGGCATATATAAAGCGAACTCATAAGAACAGAGTTGCTCTCCTGCGTCATTTGTTCCAAAATACTTTCTCTCTCTAGTATCTTCTGTCCAGAGAACTTGGTCTCTCTCTCCTAGGGTTACACTTTGTATGATCTTTCTTGATGATCTCGTGTTGAGATCTAGTGTCAGAGTGTTGGATCTTGTTGATAGTGTATGCGGATCGTCAAGTTGATGATCTGCTTGTGAGGAGTGAGTTGATTGTTCGTTCTCTGTACATATTTCTTAGATTCCTGTTGAGTTTTATAAATAAAAGAGTTTTGGTCCATGTTTTTTGACAGTCTCAAATTGTCACTTTATTCCAAATAGTTTTTTTCTTTTCTAGGTTCCTGAATTTTTCATTTAAGGGTGTAGGGAGTGGTTAGACACTTGAAAGCGGTAAACTTCAAAATCAACCAATGAGAGTGTTCCATGTTATTCAATGAAAAGTGTCTAAACTATGCTCAAAAGTGTTGGCAATGGTTAGACAATTTATGAATTGGTAAACTATTTAAAAAAAGGAAAAATGTGTGATTGGTTGAGATGGCATGGACCCCGCCCCACACACCCCCCCTCTCTCTCCAACCACCCTCCCCACATCGGCAACCAGTTACCGCACCTTCACCTTCATCGCGCGACAAAGAAGGTAGGCGGCGGTGTGCCCGATCGGCAAACACACTTTGCCGACCATCTTTGCCGCCCACTCCGCATAGCCTTGGTCATTAAAGTTTGTCTCAAATTGTCACTTTATTCCAAATAGTTTTTTCTTCTCTAGGCCCCTGAGTTTTCTATTTTTTTGTCATTTTGGTTCAAACCACTAACTTTGTTAAAAATGTCAGTTAACTCATACTAAACAGTTTGGTAGTTTCCATTTTCACTTATTATATATAAAAATATATTTTTTTAAAATTAAAGGGTTTTTTTAAATATATTAATTAATATTCTGTTTTAAAAAAAATATTTTTTTATATATTAATATGTATTTTTATTTTTTTAGTTTAAGGGTTTTTAATTAAAATTTTTTTATATATCTATATCTATACTATATAATAAAAGAAACCAATTAGGGACATATGTCATTCATTGGAGTCATTTATTTTTTATTTTTTTGCTAATATTAGTTAAAAGATAATTATACAATTGTGTAGGAGATAATTTACTTGAACTATTATCTATATCTATATTCAATTAAACAATTGAATTTAATATAATTTAAAAAGGAGATAATACAATATTTTGATATCTTCATCATATAATAATGACTACAATATTAAATTTCAATAGTGTTCATCAATTTGGGACGTATATAATTTGAGTTTAAATTTGTATTTGAAATTGTGAATTAAGTTAGCTTTCTAGAATTTATGTACACTTCATTAATCAATTTTTAAGAGAGAATCAATACTAATTAAAGCTAGGGTCAAGTTTAGCTAAATATGGACTTTTATCATATATAAATATTAATTTTTGAAGCTTCAGGAAGAATTGCGTATATCCGTTAGTTTTTTTAAAGATACAACTTTTTTTTTTTTTTTATTATTTGGTATACAAAATTAGATTTATTTGTGTAATACAGGGTTTTCTAAAAACATAATTTTTTTATTAATCTACTATACAAATTTCAAAGACATAATTCTTTTTATTTACTATACAAAAATATATTTATTATGGTTTTTAAAGATACTACTTTTTTTATCATTCAGTATAGAAAATTAGATTTATTCAACTCGCGCAATACATAGGGTTTTTTTAGCATATAACTTTTTTATTATTTTGCATACAAAATTACATTTTTTCAACCCACGAGGTTTTTTAAAGATATAACTTTTTTTATTATTTAGTATACAAAATTACATTTAATCGATCCGTGTAATACACAAAGTTTTTAAAGATATAACTTTTTTATTATTTGTTATATAAAATTAGATTTATTCAATCCGTGGAATACATTGGGTTTTTAAATATATATAACTTCTTATTATTTAATGTATAAAATTACATTTATTCAACCCGTATAAAATACAAGGTTTTTATAGATATATTATTTTATTGTTTAGTATATATAATTACTTTTATTCAACCCGTGTAATACACGGGGTTTTAAACTAGTTACTTAATAAAAGAAAAGAAAAATGGTTTTTGGATGAAAATGGTAACTCTTCGTGAAAGGCATGACAAAAACAATCGTCAAATTACAATTCGAACCGCTCTATTCTATTATTAGAATCCGTACATTAAAATTATGTCCTTTAAAACTACATATATCTCTATCTCTATATTTTATAGTGGTTTGATGATGTAAATTATTATTTTGTAAAAGAAACATGCACGTATGATATGTCAATGGAGTTTCAAATACATGTAAGTTCTCATATACGAGTTTGTAATGAAAAAGCCAAACCGTGTCTCATTAGGAACACTATGACGTTAAACTCAAATGGGTCATGTCCACATGCAACAGTCATATGACTTGTGTTTCACATATTTATTATAATAATGAGATATTGTCAATGTTTCCTTTTTTATAAAATATTTTGAATTTTTTTCAATTATTGATGCTTGACTCAATTAATCGAGAAGGCCGGTGATTAATACAAATAGAACTCACAAGAAGAAGAAAAAAAGTCAATTAATGATGATTTTATTTCATGATTAAAAGAAATAAACGATTTAAAAGATTAAAATTTGGTTAGTTTGCTTATCTGTTATTCTTTTTCTTGCAGCTAGTAATTAAGGTTATTTTGGTGGATTATTTAGTTATGACCGGTTAAAACAATTAATTATTTACGTTATTTTATTCATATGATTTTTGTTATTATGGTAAATGCAATAGTAGAACTCTAGAAGAGTTTTTTTTCCTAAACTAGTCTTGGTGAGAAAAGTATTTACTAAAATGGTTACCATTTTCTTAAAAAGTATTTACTAAATTGGTGTTTTTTTATTTGTTTTTGTGTTTATCTTTTATTCTCTAACCAATATATTAGATTCTTTTATATTCTTTCTGATACTCTTTCATCTAATCTTTATTTTTTATTTTACTTTTTGTGTTTTTATTCAATTCAATATTTTTTCTTCCAAAATAGTTTTCTTCAATCAAACCATCTCAAACATGAACTATATGAATCATCCCAAATAACTATAAACAATGAAATAAGTAAGAAGAGTTTAACCTTCGTTTGGTAATGACAAAGGAATCTGCTTAAAATTCAAAATATACAAAAACAACTTCGTATACATACTTTCGTCTAAAGACTTTTACATGAAAAAAAAAAACTCCACAAAAGAATTCAGTTTTACAACGACAAAGCAATTCAAGATGAAACATCCGTGTTTAAAGACTTATATGTGGAAAAAAAATGTTTAAAAACAAGTAGAAAAAAAAATCACAAAGTAAACTTCATAAAAAAATTTGATAGAAATTATTTCACAGACAAAATAATTCAAAATGCAAGCATATGGAAAACTTCATATTTTTGTTGGAAGTCTTCTGTATGAAAAACCAAAAGCATAATTAAGTCGTGCCCAACGATAAGATGATGCCCATAAAACAATCTAAAATTGCCGATTCTTTTTTAATCCAAATATGACGATCGATGATGTCTGAGTTTCGATGGCCGTATCAAATTTGAGAGACAGAAGGTTAATGGATTAACTGAACAATAGGGATATATGTTAATCTAAAAGCCTTTTCTTATATAAACTAAAAGATAAACACAAAAAATAACCAACATCATACTATTTAGAACAAACCTCCTAGGAAAAAAAACTGAATTGAATAAAAACACAAAAATGAATTGAATAAAAACACAAAAAGTATAATAAAAAGGGAAAAACAAATAATAGAATAACCGAATAAAACATATAATAGGATCGAATAGGTTGGTTAGAGAATAAAAGATCAATGGAAAATAAATAAATACAACATCAATTTGGTAAATACATTTTAAGGAACACCATTTTGGTAAATATTTTTCCCAACAACACTAGCTTGAGAAAAAACTCTAGAATTATATGTTGCTAATTATTAGACCATCTGTTATTATTAATGCATAACCTTATTGTGATTCAGTAATTAATTATATTACCATTTGTAGTTATTCAATTGAATATGGTTTTATTGAATATAAGGATACTTGGTGTGGAGGAGGCAAGTCTTTGGAGGATGCCCCTCCACATCATCGCCATGTCAACATCTAAAGAGGATGTCCCTCCAAGGATGGACCAAGGGAAATGGAGGATGAGCACCCCCCCCCCCCCATTTATATAATTCTTCTTCACCCTTTTGTGAAATCCAACTCTACAACATCCACCGCCTTTGCTCTTGCTCCCTCTTTTATTTAATTTTTCCTCCCCTGCCCTTGCTTCCCTTTTTTGCCCTTGCTCCCCTTTTTCTTCCCCCAACTCCACCGCAGCCGCCGCTACCACCACCACCACCACAGGAAAATCCAACTCCCCGCCACCACCACCACCACCCCCACCGGAAAATCCAATTCGTCGGCATCACCTGTCGCTCATCCCCTCACCTTCATTTTCTTGTTCTAAAACCATTCTCTCACACCTAAGTTTTGCAGGTTCTAGAGAGAGAAACACCTATTTTTTTTAAAGTAGCTGTTGAATGACTAAAAGTGATGACGTGGAGGACCGGCTGGAACGGTTGGGAGAAGACGCTGAGTCCGGTGACGGGGCTAGATGGTCCAGGGACGTCCCCGTACCGAGTAGCCTAATAAAATTGAAATATGTATTTACACTTTCCAGTTTTAGTTTATTAGTTACTTTAACATTTGATGCTAGGGGTTTTGAATCTTTCTAACCTAGTTTTCTTTTTTAGCAGTTAGTCTCTTCGAGATTATTACAATAATATATGATGTCGTAGACCTTTCTTTTGTTTCTTTAAACGGTATTCTAGAACCTATGCATCCAAATTGAAATAACAAGCATTAAATAATGAGTTTCACCAATAAATAATAGGTTCTATAAGAATTTCTGTTTCACTCTAATTACAACTTTTGCGTAAGAAATTCAAATCCTAAATTAGAACTGAAAACTTTCACGAAATTACAAGCGACAAAACGGTGGAGAAAATCTTATTTAACCTAAACCAAAAAAGATCCCCCTAAATGCCCTAGATCTTACTGAAAAAGTAGGATCTCAAAGATATAAGATCCACAACAGATCTTTAGATGATCATCCACTGATGATCGCCAAGACTAATACCAGTACAAGGTCTCTCTAACGCAAATGAGAGATCAACAGAAACCAGAAAATAGAACGAACAAACCTAACAAACCCTAATACAGAGAAGTGAGAGAGATTGAACAATAATGGGAGTGAAGAACTAGGTGTAACACTGATGCCTTGATTATATACCATCATCTCCCAAAAAATACAGTCTACCCCCTCAATTATAAGCCATGATGATCGCGATCCCTAGAACTTTACACTTCCAGCCCTTGTAACCTTTCCACTTAACACCAGCAACCTTGAACTTTATGTACCATACAAATACAGTCCCTCAAGTTAATTCCCTGCACACTAACTCATGTAACACATTAAATAAGTGACAAATATAACAAATAAAAGATGTCACAACTATACCTATAGTTGTATTTTTAACACTCCCCCTTCATTTATTTGTTATACAAGTCAACCAACCCAAGTTCTTTACAAAAGAACTCATGTTGAACAGAGTTCAATCCCTTAGTAAACACATCAGCAACCTGTTGCTCAGTGTCTACCTTTTCAGGTACAACTAAGCCATCAGCTATCTTTTCCCTTAGAAAGTGTAAATCAATCTCAAAGTGTTTTGTCCTTTCATGAAATACAGATTCAAAGATATTGATATAGCAGAGTTGCTATCAGAACATAACTTCAAAGGTAAAACACATACCACACCTAACTCACTTAACACATTTTTAATCCATAACATTTCACATACAGTAGAACACATGGCTCTATATTTAGCCTCAGTTGATGACCCAGTCTGAGTCAGCATAACTAATTAAATTAAAATTTTCACTTTTCTTGAAACACAATCCTTTTCCAGGAGACAATTTTAAATACCTCAGCAACCTTAATGCAACTTTTAAATGTAACTCTGTGGGTTTGTGCAAAAATTGACTAAGGTACTGCACAGTGTAACTGATATCAGGCCTTGTTAGTGATAAGTAAATTAATTTTCCAATAAGTTTTTGATATCTAGAAATATCTTTTAACTCACCCTGATTTTTTACATCTTTAGTATTAACAAATGACTTAACTCAATAGGTGTAGAAACATGTTTACACCCTACATACCCAAATTCATTTAATAGCTCTAAACAATACTTTCTTTGATTTAAACATACAGTTTGACTTTCATGTAACACTTCTATCCCAAGAAAGTATTTTAAGATGCCCAAATCTTTCATATAACTTTGTATATTTCATCTTCATTATTACCATTTATGACAATGTCATCAACATAAACAAGTAACACAAGGAAAACATCAGATTATTTAAAACAAACAAATAGTGGTCACACAAACTTTGTTTAAAACCAAAATCAACTAAAACCTTAACAAGTTTTTCATTCCATTTCCTAGGGGCCTGTTTTAGGCCATACAAAGGCTTAACTAGTTTACAAACCTTTGTTTCATATTTTTAATAGTAACCCTGAGGTAACCGCATGTATACATCTTCAATTATAGATCCGTGTAGAAAGGCATTATTAATGTTAAGTTGAAACAGTTTCTAATTATTTTTAACAGCCAAACTTATACAATTCTAACTGTCACCATTTTGACAACAGGTGAAAACGTTTCACTAAAATCAATGCCTTTCCTCTGATTATAACCTTTAGCTACGAGCCTAGCTTTAAATCTTTCAATATCACCATTTGATTTATATTTAACTTTATACACCCATTACATCCTATAGCTTTCCTATCTACAGGTAAGTCAGACAACACCCATGTATTATTATTATGCAAAGCCTCCATCTTAGAATTCATGGCTTCAACCCACCTTGGGTCTTTTGAAGCTTCATAATACGAAGTGGGTTTAATTATTTTATTTAGACTATTTACAAAACAAAATTATCAGCAGACAAACATGAGTAGTTAACTACTCCATCTATTCCATACTTGACCTTCCATCTAACACAAACTCATCTAATTTTTTCGGTACTAGACCTCCTAACTATTGGTATATTGCCCTCAAATGGGTTGGTCTCAGCATTTGACACCTCACTCCCTATCTAAAGTTGATACATTTTGATCAACTTGACCAGTAGTGGCATTTGTGGAAGGGTCAACTGGTTGGTGATCATCACTAAGGATGTCATGAGAACCAGATACCCTTTCTTCATCCTCGGGACTTTGAGAAATATTAGGTGTAAGTGTTTCATAACTAGTTAAAAAAGTTTATGTGATTTAACTCATTATTAATACTAGAATTTATACTATTCCAATTTTTTGTCTTAAAAGGATATACACTTTCAAAAAAACTTAACATCCCTTGAATATAATTTTTTTTTCTCATCAAGGTTCCACAATTTGTATCCTTTTTAACATTTGAATATCCAATTAAAACACACTTATCATCATGATAAGCAAATTCACCAGTCTCATCCAAGACTGTACTAAAACAAAAAACACCCAAAATTTTTTAAATGGGAAAGGGTAGGCTTAAAGCCAAACACAACCTCATACAGACTCTTACCAACTAAAATAGATGAAGAAATCATGTTAATAATGTAAACAACAGTTAGCACACAGTCAGACCAGAAACTTAAAGGTAGGCCTCCTTGATACATCAAAGCCTGGCTATATTAAGTAAGTGTCTATGTTTCATTTCCACCACACCATTCTGTTGTGGTGTATAAAGACAACTAGTTTGATGTAAAATACTTTTCTCTTTATCAAAAAACCATTCATTTTATTATTACCAAATTCAGTGCCATTATCACTTCTTTTTAACTTTAAACTGAGTTAATATTAACTCATAAAAGCTAGTTATGTTTTCAAAGATTTCTATTTTACTTTTAAGTAAATAGCACTAAACAATTTTAGAAAAATCATCAACAAGAGTAAGAAAGTATCTATATCCTTCACAACTAGTAATTTTATAAGGACCCCAAACACCTAAATGAATTAAGTCACCTATACTTTTGGATTTATGCTCACTTAAAGGAAAGGGGACTCTATCTTGTTTGGCTCTATGGCAAATTTCACATTAACCATGTTCAGCAGATTTTATACCAAGACTATCTTTTAACACAGCCAAGAATTGATCAGAAGGATGATCTAACCTACTATGCCACATATTAGACAAAACACTACTATTAAAACAAGAATTAAGATTGTTACCATTTAAACCTAGAAAATAAAAAAACATTTTCCTGCCTACCAGTCACCACGATTTTCCTTAATTTGGAATCCTGTAAAACATAATTTTCTTCATTAAATAGAATAGTTATCCGATTATCTTTCCCTAACCTATGAACAGATAACAGATTTACACTGTAGTCAGGAACATAAAAGACATCTTTTATAACAACATTGTTTAAAAGTTTTAACTCTCCAACTTTAACAACTTTAACACTTGTTCCATTTGGGTGACAAACTTTTAAATCAAATTCAAACATATCTATACAAGTAAACAGATCTTTATCAATTTTAACCGTATGTTGTCTAGCACCAGAATCAACTATCCAACTATAACTACAACAGAATGAACTAATAGCAGAACAACTAATAAAAATAGACTGACCTCCTACATTCACCCTTGACTGATCAGACTCAGCTTTTGTCACGGCCCTTGGCCCCGGTTTGACCTGGTTCAAGAGCCGCGGGACAGGAATCCCGTGGTATTTAATTTAGGCGACAACGGAAGTCTTTTAACACAGGATCTTTTAATACTAAAAATGCCCGTTTAATATATTACATAAAGTTTTAGGGATAAAATCCCATAATTTACAATAAGATGATTTCGCAAGGAAATCTTTATTTCTCAAAACATGTTTCTTTATTTATTTACACTGAGCCACTTCTCTGAGCTTGTAGTGCTTCACGGCACTTTCTTTGGATCACAACAGATCACCTGAAACATGTTTGGAAAAGGTTTTATCAGTGGGGAAATACTGAGTGAATCATTCATTTTACTGAAAACATTACGTTTGTTATAAATTACAGTATTAAGAGTGATTACAATGTTTCTAATATCAAACCATCTACCCACAGTATTTGTCACTCGACCATCCATTGGCTAGCCCATTTGTCCAATGGTGTCTGTGACTGTGGTCAGATCACCCCTTGGCCACCTGTTTGTCCAAGTGTGATGGGAAACAAGTAAGTATACAAAACCCCACACACCGGCTGTAATTTGGTGATTACAAAGACTTAATCCCTGTAATTATAACTTTGAAAATAATTTGGAGTTTTGTAAAACAGTTGATAAAAGAGAATGACTCACCTTGCAGATTTAACGAGCAAAGTATAAGCCTACTGATTAGCCTCGATTAACCTAATTTAACATAATGCACACACAAACGGGTTAGTAACTAATACAGCAGTTACGGTGCAATACTTAATAATTCAACGGATTCACGACGAATAACAGAGCATAATCCGAATTCGAACAGCACTCAAATATTCAAGTCGAAATCACGACGAATAATCAAAGTACAAGCTTAATTTGAGCAGCACTCGGACAATCGTTGGATAGTTATAATCGATCGGACATTGTATCGTAATAGCGATCAAGTTATTACCCTGATTGCGGCAGCACTTCGTGAATTGTGTGTGGTATGGACTGTTATTGCTATAACTCGACGTACACAGAGAATTTGGACGTCGTTTCAATCCCAGAAAGCAAGTGCCGATGTATGCTATTTATACTGATTTTTGGACACGCTTACGGACCGTAAGCCATATCCCTTACGGTCCGTAAGGGAAACAGTCTAATTATATAGGCTAGCTGGGTTCGGGACTAGGCTTGCTGAGTTGACACTTTTCTCAAACGAAACTTAGACAGCAAATATTATAGATAATCGTCAACTAAGGTTTACCCCCCTTGAGTTTTAGGGGCCCTGATCCTGATTCCGATTGTTTTGAAAATTTTAGGGTTAATGCAGAATCACTTGGGTGTCTCAATTAGGGTTTCCTTAATAGAAAATTATCATCCTAAGTATTACTTTTAGTGAGAGTTGTTACATCCTCCCCACCTTAAGAAAAATCTCGTCCTCGAGATTTATTGGAATAAATGAGGATATTTGCGCTTCATTTCTGATTCTAGCTCCCAAGTGTATTCTGGTCCTCTCTTTGAATTCCATTTGCGTTTGACCAGCACTAGTCGTTTGTGCTTGAGAAACTTGACTTTTCTATCTTCGATCTGTAGTGGTTTTTCTATGAATTTCAGTTTTTCGTTTACCTCTACATCTTGAAGAGGTACTACCAGGGATTCGTCTGATAAACATTTCTTGAGATTGGATACATGAAATACATCATGTACTCTAGCTAGTTCTTCTGGTAGTTGTAAGCGATAAGCAACTGGTCCTATTCGTTGTATCACTGGAAATGGTCCGACATACCTTGGACTCAGTTTTCCTTTCTTACCAAATCTTACTACTCCTTTCCAAGGGGAAACTTTCAATAGTACTTTGTCTCCTACTTGAAATTCTAATGGTTTGCGACGATTGTCTGCATAGCTCTTCTAACGATCTCGAGCCGTTTTCAGTCTTTCCTTGATCTGAGTTATCTTGTCAGTAGTTTCTTGTACGATTTCTGGACCTGATAGTTGATTTTCTCCTATTTCTGCCCAACATACTGGAGTTCTGCACTTGCGTCCATACAGTGCCTCGAACGGAGCAGTTTCAATGCTTGAATGATAATTATTGTTATAGGAGAATTCAATTAAAGGTAAATGGTTATCCCAATTACCACCAAAATCTATTACACATGCTCGGAGCATGTCTTCCAAAGTTTGTATCGTCCTTTCACTTTGTCCGTCGGTTTGTGGATGATATGCAGTACTCAGATTTAGTCGGGTTTCCATTGCTTTCTGGAAACTAGTCCAGAAATGGGAAGTGAAACGACTATCCCTATCTGATACAATGGAGAGCGGAACTCCATGTAAAGATACGACTTCGTCTACATACAACTTTGCTAACCTTTCCATGCTAAAGGTTTCTTTCATTGGTAGAAAGTGAGCTGATTTGGTTAATCGATCTACAATTACCCAAATCGCATCATTACCTTTTCTGGTTCTGGGTAACTTAGTAACAAAATCCATTGTTATGAGTTCCCATTTCCATATAGGCATTTCCAATTGTTGTAGTAGTCCTGAAGGTTTCTGATATTCGGCTTTAACTTGGGAACAGGTTAAGCACTTAGATACGTATTCGGCTACATCCTTCTTCATACCTATCCACCAGAAATTCTTCCTTAAATCTTGGTACATCTTATTATTTCCTGGATGTATAGTATACCTAGATTTATGAGCTTCTTCTAAAATCTTATTTCTTAATTCTCCTTGCTTAGGTACCCAAATTCGTTTCTTGTGGAATTTCCAAATTCCATCATTTCCTTGTTCTAGTTCTTTAATGTAACCTTTCATTCCTTCAGCTTCGTCCTTGATTGATGTTTCCTGAATTTCCTTTAATTGCTCCATTAAATCTATTTGTAGATTTAATCTAAGAGTACGGACTCGCTTTTGCTTCTCATGATACTTACGACTTAAGGCATCTGTGACTACGTTTGCCTTTCCTTCATGATATTGAATATCACAGTCGTAATCACTTAGGATTTCCATCCATCTTCTTTGTCTCATATTTAACTCTTTTTGCCCAAATATGTACCTTAAGCTTTTATGATCTGTATAAACAGTAAACTTACTTCCATACAGATAATGTCTCCAGATCTTAAGGGCAAAAATTATGGCTCCTAATTCTAAGTCATGAGTGGTATAATTCTCTTCATGCTTTTTCAATTGCCTTGAGGCATACGCAATTACCTTCTTGCGTTGCATCAACACACATTCAAATCCTAACCTTGAGGCATCACAATATACTTCGAAATCTTCTATTCCTTCGGGTAAGGCTAAAATTGGAGCATTTGTCAATCTGTGCTTTAAAATCCTAAAAGCTTCTTCTTGTCTAGATCCCCATTCAAACTTAACGGTTTTACAGGTCAGCTTAGTTAAGGGTACAACTATCTTAGAAAAATCCTTAATAAATCTTCTGTAGTATCCAGCTAAGCCTAGAAAACTTCTAATTTCCATAGCTGATTGTGGAACCTTCCATTTAGTGATTGCTTCTATTTTAGCAGGATCTACCTGAATTCCTTCGTGATTTACCACATGACCTAAGAATTGCACTTCTTGCAGCCAAAATTCACACTTCGAGAATTTGGCATAGAGCTTTTCTTTTCTGAACAAGGTTAAGAGTACATGTAGGTGCTCACGATGTTCCTTTTGGCTTTTGGAGTAAATAAGTATATCGTCGATGAAAACGATCACAAATTTATCCAAGTATGGTTTACAGATCCTATTCATCATGTCCATGAATGCTGCGGGTGCATTCGTTAATCCAAAGGGCATGACTGTAAATTCATAATGACCATACCTAGTTCTGAAAGCAGTTTTAGGTATGTCCTCCTCTTGTACTTTCAGTTGGTGATATCCAGATCTTAAGTCTATCTTGGAAAAATATCTAGCGCCTTGAAGTTAATCAAAAAGATCATCAATCCTAGGTAATGGGTATCGATTCTTAATTGTAACCTTATTTAATTCTCTATAATCGATACACATTCTCATCGATCCATCCTTCTTTTTCACAAACAATACTGGTGCTCCCCAAGGGGATGAACTAGGTTGTATAAATCCTTTGCTTAGTAATTCGTCTAACTGCTTTTTCAATTCTAGCATTTCGGTGGGTGCTAATCGATAAGGTGCCTTGGCTATTGGTGTAGTACCCGGAATTAAATGAACTCTAAACTCTACCTCTCTATCGGGTGGTAACCCAGGTAATTCTTCTGGAAAAATATCTGGGTATTCTGAGACTACAGGGATGTCCTGCAGTTCCTTATTTTTAGTGTTAATGATTACAGAAATCATATACACCATTTCTTGTTTTCTCGAATAACTAGCCAATTTCATCACTGAGATGAATTTCAGTGGCTTTCGAGGTCTATCTCCTGTAATCAAAATCACCTCTCCTGTGGGGGTACGAATTTCTACGGAATTCTTATCACAGAGGATTCGAGCATGGTTGGCTACTAACCAATCCATTCCTAATACCACATCGAATCCGGCTAATTTCATAGGTAATAGATTTGCAGAAAACTTATGGCCTAATAGTTCTATTTTTCCTTCTTGCAAAACTTTATCTATGTTAACAGAATTCCCTTCTGCGGTTTGTACCGTAAAAATCTGCCTACGGGTAGTTAATGGTAAATTAAGAGCTTGGCAGAATGAAGTATTAATAAAACTTTGGTTTGCACCAGAGTCAAATAATACTTTCGCAAATACGTCGTGAACTAAGAACGTACCAGCTATCACATCTGGGATGAGTTCGGCTTCTTGAGTGGTCAACTGGAATGCTCGTGCATTCTTCTTAGTAGTTCTGTCGGACGTTTTAGCTTTATTGTCTGCTGGTTTGGCTAACTTAGGGCATTCAGATTGGAAATGTCCCGTTTCTCTGCAGTTATAACAGATTCTTGTTTTCCTTCTGCAGTCTTCTTCACGATGTCCTCTTACCTCGCAAAAGTTGCAGATTATATTGCATTGTCCATAGTGTTTCTTCTTGTAATTTCTGCAGAAAGGAGGTGATGAGGATTGCCCTGTTCCTCTTTTCTTAGTATTACCCACACGAAATCCTTGGGTAATCTTCTGAGCCAATTCCTTCTTTCGATCTTCTTCTCTTGTGCGTACCAGTTCATCGGTTAAGGTATTAGCTAACTCCACAGCATCGTCAATAGTGCGTGGTCTCGCAGCCTTAACGATGTTACGGATTTCTCCGATTAATCCCCAAATATAACGGGAAATGAGTACTGATTCTGGTGAAGCCAGGGTAGGTACCACTCTCGCATATTCGAAGAATGTCGAAGTATATCTCCGACAATCTACGCCTATCATACGATGATTTAGGAATTTGTTGGCCATTTGTTCCTTCTCGTATTCGGGACATAATTTTCTTTCTACAAGACTCTTAAATTCTTCCCAGTTCATTGCATAGGCCACCCTTCTTCCTGTTGCTTGCAATACAGTGTTCCACCACTCTAACGCCCCTTCTTTGAACAAGTTTGACACATACATAACTTGATCTTCTTCGGCACATTTATTTATTGCAATTACTGCTTCGGTTTTCTCTAACCAACGCCGTACTGCAGTTGCTCCTTCGTTACCTGCCAATTCAGCAGGTTTGCAAGCAAGAAATTCCTTGTAAGTGCAACCAGGCGTTGCAGCTTTCATTTTCTTAGGAGGTGGAGCCTGTCATGGATTATTATTGTCATGATTGCCGCCTCCATTTACACTATGACTAAAATTATCTTCTTGGGTACGTTTACTAGGAATGATTTGTTGCGGTTCAACAGGTTTCTGAGCAGCAGCCATGATTGCAGGAATAGCATTAGCTATCCCTTGAGTGATGATATTTTCAATATCTTGTCTAGTCATGTATTGGTTTTCCTGATTTTGCTCAGATTGATTCTCTTCATTAACTGGTTCATTACTAGCGTTTTCCATCTAATAATTGGTATAAGTGTAATTTATTAGTGTCAAATAATTGCTAGTTAAATATGACAAAGCAATTACACATAAACACATAAAACCTTACAACACATATCTATAACCAAAATTGTAGATTTTCTCGACTTCTACTTTGTTTGATAGATTATATAGGCGTCAATACACACTATCTTTCTTACAATGTTTTATTTCCCATTTTACAGAGTTAGATTTCACTATTACTATTATTATACAAACAGACTTTCCAACCCCACTATTTCTTTGATCAACTGTCAGTTCAGTAGTGACGCTCCCTCTCGTCATACTTCCAAGAGATTTGTTCCCCTATTTCCCGGATCCTATTCCCTATACCTATCAGTTCTTCACCAAACTGATGAAGTTCGGCCAGGTTTTCATAGCTCATTGGCGGTTTGGGGATAGGTTCTGGATCAAATTGAGGAAGTAAAGTATAGGGACTATTGATCATATTTTGGAATTGCCAGTCATTTGTCCACCACTCTTCCATTTGGCCTAAAGGTCGGGTGTGGATTAGTGGGTCTGGAATAACTGGTTCTAAGTTTATTGGGAATTGGGCTGTGGCAGGGTAAGAGTAGAGATTATTGTTGATAGGTTCTATGATATCACAATTTGCCAGTAGACGGTCTATTTCGTCTTGGAATGTGATCTCCTCAAGTTGTTTAGAGCTCTCTCCGATCTCTATTCCCTTTTTCTTAATATCTTCCCTTATTTCTATTTCTGCTTGTTTGGAACTTTCTCCAGTTTCTATTTCTTTTCCTTTGCTCACAGGATTTTCTATTTTTGGAAGTCTCCTAGTGGTTGGCTTCCTCCTGCGTACTTTTCTCCATCCTACATATCTTTTTCTCTTTTTAGGTTTGGCTTTTTCCAACGATGGAGCTTGGAATTCCAGGGGTTCCTCTATGTCAGCAATGTAACCAGTAAAGTCATGGGAGACTTCAATTGGTACTGGGTAGAGGTTGAGATTCTGAAATGCTTCCGATATCTCATTCATGCTGGATAGCATATATGCAAAATGCACAAAATGTTAAGTTAAAACTTTGGAACAAAGTTTAACAAATAAACATTGAAGTTTTATTGCATACTAATTTGTACAAAGATAACAGGAAAGAGAACACACTAGGATTGATTTATTTATTTACGGAGTAGCAGTTTCCTACTAGTTCAGGTTTATTGGTAATTTAAAGGTTTGCGTTTTCTGCTACGGTAGCTAACATATAAAGATTTGCCCATTTTTCATCTAATTGGTCTTCCCAAGGTGGATTACTGCCTAATTCCTGAATTTCTGGATTAAACCTCACTTTCTTGGCTCGGGGTTTCTTTATTTTCTCCTGACCCTTCCTAAGAATTGAATTTCTTTTCTCTGGGGTAAGAGGATTTTCATAATTTGCTTTACGAACAAAAATTCCTTCTTTTAGATCTGCTGGGGGTTTGGAGGAAGAGGTTCCTTTTTCTGTGGGTGTAGTGTCTAATTTGTGGTAGATAGCAGAAAGCTTTTGTTTACCCATACTGTAGCTAACAAATAACCAGTTAATAAAGCACATAATCACAGAATGGCAATTAATAAAATTAAATATTTTGTTAAATACTTTACTTTAAATTAGTAATAGGCTTAAATCAGTGGCTCGATCAGTGGCTCTGATACCACCTTTTCCTGTCACGGCCCTCGGCCCCGGTTTGACCCGGTTCAAGAGCCGCGGGACAGGAATCCCGTGGTATTTAATTTAGGCGACAGCGGAAGTCTTTTAACACAGGATCTTTTAATACTAAAAATGCCCGTTTAATATATTACATAAAGTTTTAGGGATAAAATCCCATAATTTACAATAAGATGATTTCGCAAGGAAATCTTTATTTCTCAAAACATGTTTCTTTATTTATTTACACTAAGCCACTTCTCTGAGCTTGTAGTGCTTCACGGCACTTTCTTTGGATCACAACAGATCACCTGAAACATGTTTGGAAAAGGTTTTGTCAGCGGGGAAATACTGAGTGAATCATTCATTTTACTGAAAACATTACGTTTGTTATAAATTACAGTATTAAGAGCGATTACAATGTTTCTAATATCAAACCATCTACCCACAGTATTTGTCACTCGACCATCCATTGGCTAGCCCATTTGTCCAATGGTGTCTGTGACTGTGGTTAGATCACCCCTTGGCCACCCGTTTGTCCAAGTATGACGGGAAACAAGTAATGTATACAAAACCCCACATACCGGCTGTAATTTGGTGATTACAAAGACTTAATCCCTGTAATTATAACTTTGAAAATAATTTGGAGTTTTGTAAAACAGTTGATAAAAGCGAATGACTCACCTTGCAGATTTAACGAGCAAAGTATAAGCCTACTGATTAGCCTCGATTAACCTAATTTAACATAATGCACACACAAACGGGTTAGTAACTAATACAGCAGTTACGACAATTCACGAGATTAAACCCTCACAACGATTAATACGGTGCAATACTTAATAATTCAACGGATTCACGACGAATAATAGAGCATAGTCCGAATTCGAACAGCACTCAAATATTCAAGTCGAAATCACGACGAATAATCAAAGTACAAGCTTAATTTGAGCAGCACTCGGACAATCGTTGGATAGTTATAATCGATCGGACGTTGTATCGTAATAGTGATCAAGTTATTACCCTGATTGCGGCAGCACTTCGTGAATTGTGTGTGGTATGGACTGTTATTGCTATAACTCGACGTACACAGAGAATTTGGACGTCGTTTCAATCCCAGAAAGCAAGTGCCGATGTCTGCTATTTATACTGATTTTTGGACACGCTTACGGACCGTAAGCCATATCCCTTACGGTCCATAAGGGAAACAGTCTAATTATATAGGCTAGCTGGGTTCGGGACTAGGCTTGCTGAATTGACACTTTTCTCAAACGAAACTTAGACAACAAATATTGTAGATAATCGTCAACTAAGGTTTACCCCCCTTGAGTTTTAGGGGCCCTGATCCTGATTCCGATTGTTCTGAAAATTTTAGGGTTAATGCAGAATCACTTGGGTGTCTCATTTAGGGTTTCCTTAATAGAAAATTATCATCCTAAGTATTACTTTTAGTGAGAGTTGTTACAGCTTTTCCATCAACAAGACTTATCCGTTCAGATATATGCTTAGATGTAAAAGGTAAAGTACCACCAGAACAAGATGACCCAACAACAACATTAGACTTATTAGACATTATTTTTCTCAAATTGTCCTCCTGTTCTTTTTTTTCATTCCAGGAGGATATCCATTTATTTCAAAACATCTATCAATAGTGTGTCCTATCATGTTACAATGAGTGCATTTTAAGTTGGGATTAGGTCCTCTAGGAAATCTTTTTTTATTATCAAAAGATTGATTAGATTTAGACACAAAAGAAACGTTTTGTTCTTTTGAATTATTATCAACATTTCTACGTGACTCTTCCCTAGATATGATATAAAAAGCAACTTTAACAGATGGAAATGACTCTCTTATTAACAAATTTATTCTAACAGGTTGATAAACGTCATCAAGACCCATAAGAAACTCCATTCACTTTATTAACGTTGTAAAATCATTGTAGTCCTTTGTTGCTTGACAAGGACATGAAGGAAAATGAAGCATGACATCACATTGCTTCCACATGGCTGTCAATTTATTGTAATACTCAGCACCAGAACTACCATTTTGAGAAACAAAATTTATTTTCTTATATAAATCGTAAACAACAGAGCCATCTACCTTATCATATGTTTCTTTTAAATCAGTCCACATGTAACATCTCGTAAATTCGTGTCCAGTCATGTACTAACACGTGTCCATACTCTCAATTGTGCCAAATGTTGGACGAGAGGGACTATTTTTGATAATATATGAAAGTATGAATGTGGAGGGAATAAAAGTGTCAACATGCTAATTTGTTAGCCTCTGAGTGACCTTTGCGGACCGTATAGCCTTTTGGCTTACGGACCGCAAGACATTTAAATTTTTGTATTTGATGATCGGTTACGGACCGTAGAGGCGTATGTCTTACGGTCTGCAAGAGAGCTAGAATCTATGTGCGCAGTAGGTTCTTACGGACCGCAAAGGGTTATCCCTACGGTCCCGTAAAGGGTCGCAAGTGATAAATTTTGTTTGGAGCTCAAGCAAACATGCATGGATGTCACCTATTCGAACTTCTGAGCATTCTAGAAGCTCATGACACGTTTAAGGACACATGGAATGATCTCACACTGACCCATAACACTTGTGATGATCTCCTTCAAGCTCCACAGGTATAAATAGGGCCTTGATCTTTCATTTTCACTTCCACCTCTTCTTTAAATCTTCTCTACTCTCCTCTAGAAGTTCCTGAGCTTATAGGAGTTTCCTCGGAGTTTAATCGTTCTCTTGGACCACTTGTAAGTTCTCCATCCATGTTCTTTTAGTTTATAGGCTTTTATTAAGCCAAAAGTCAAGCAAATTGACTTTTGCTTTGACTTTCGGTTTAGACCATTATAGTCCAGCCATTGTTTGAAACAAACATGGCTACGTGATCATAATTAATGTTAATCCCTTAGAAGGACACCTCCTGAAAATCACGTTAACTTGGTCAAATGACGGGTCAAAGTTATATTAATTAAAAAGTCAAAGGGCAGTTTTTTGTAAACTTTATAAAATGATCTTATAAATGTTATAACCCATGTTTTTGACACCTAATTAGTTGGTAATTAATATTAGAACATGTATGAACATGTTCAGCCCATCATTTCCAATTTTAGTGTCGATCCATAACCGGAAGTCGAGCAGTTTGACTTCTTCTTTGACTTTCGATTCTGACCCAATTTAGGTAAGTTAGCTACTGAATTTAAGTTGTATTATTATCACATTATAATGTAGGATAACCCTATGAGGTTATACTACTTGATCATAATAAGATTCTGAGTTTTTACACAAGTTCTTGTATTATGCCTAATTTTGACCAAAATGCCCTTTTTGCATAAAAATTGGTTTTAATCGATGATGAACTTGCAAAATGAACTACCTACTGATATGTTACTATAATTAACATATTTTAGTATTATAAATATGTTCATAACCAGAGTTTTGATAAAAGTTCAAAAATTATGTTGTAATATGACCAAAATACCCTTTTGGCACGTAGTATGGTTTTAAACCATAACTATGAAACAAAATCTATTTGTAACACCCCAATCGCGTAATACAACAACACGAGGCGGAAATATTGGGAAGTCACGTTACAGATTGCTCACAACTACTGGTACTAAATTGTTTCAATATTGTTAACATTGTTTTACAAAGAATACATGTAAATGTCTTTTGATTAAAGAAGTCTAAGGCCCGGATGCAGTCCTATGCGCTGCATGCTTGAATGGTCGAAATCCTGAAACATATGTGAAAGATAGTCAGCATAAAAATGCCGGCGAGTACATAGGTTTTGTCAGCCAAATAAATGGCAAAAAGTTTGGCATTGCAATACTTTGACAACTACGAGAGTTGTTGATTAAAAATAAATCTTGAAACCAAAGAATGGCAAAAGTTTAGTATTGCAATACATAATCTTGATTGTGAAAACTTGTGGCAAATAGTTTTGTATATGGCAATATGAGTATTACTAAGTAATTTTTTATTCCATTGAAATTGTACTTTGTAACTTGTTAAAATCGTCATAAAGCTTGTGAATGTGTTATTAGAAATCCAATCAAGAATTAGTAATAACTGTTTTGAAATCCGTCAAAACTTGTGTGAGTATTATATAAATCAAGTCAATGATTTATAGTAATACTTTAGATATCCTTCTAAGAATCTAACATATGAAGATATGGAAGATTCTACAAGGATTTGGATACTGGAACATTGAATCAATCGTACACAAAATCCTAAAGTGATCCGAATAACACTACAAGAGTAATAAAATAAGAACACTTATATATAGGAAGTACCAGTGGCGTATCCACCATGTTCTTATTTTATTATACCCGTTTCGTTATCTAAATCACAACTACCACATAAACACATAAATCGTCAACTTGTCACCAACTTGTAAACAAGCATTAAAGTACACAATGAATCCAAACAAGGACTCCAATATTAGTACTTAAACATCCCTTGAGTGTCTAGTTATGAAGATAGATAGATACTACAGGAATCCGGTTTTTGTCACATCATCTTGTCACATACGCATTAAAGTACACAATGAATCCAAACAAGGACTCCAATATTAGTACTTTAAACATCCTACAAGAATCAATCTATGAAGATAGATAGATGCTTTAAGGATTTGGTTTCTGTCACATTGAATCATTGAATCATAACATTCTAAATCCTAATGGTGATTCGGGATAATGCCACGAAGGGTAATACAATAAGCACACTTATATATAGGAAGTACCAGTGGCGTATCCACCATGTTCTTATTGTATTACTCTAGTTTCGTTATCTAAATCCCTAAACAATCTACACATAAACCATAACCATCGTCTTGTAAAGTACTTCTTAAAAATCTCACTATGAAGATAGGAAGATCTAAGACGGTACTTCAAATATCCTATAAGAATCTAACTATGAAGATAGATAGATCTTTTAAGGATTTGGATAATCATCGTGTTTGCATAATCGGAATAATACACATAAAAGCACTTTGTAAACACACATATGCCATACATTGGAAAACAAATTGGTTACACATATGAATCACCCCAAAACATTTGAAAACGGTAAAAGAGGGGAACCATGTACTCACTTGGGATTGTGTATAGGTCTTGTTCAAATGATATAACAAAGCTCAAAGGATCGAGAGTTCAAGTGTCGAAGCGGTTCCTAACGTTACTGTAACAGGGCATAAATCGAGGAATCGGATAACCAAATGAGTGTTGGAACTCATATGAAATGGTTTAACAAAGCCTACTTTCTGATTGAAACCTATCCTAAGTGTTTTTGACCCGTTATGACCTGTTAAGGTAGTTTAAGCTACTTTAACGCGTCATTTGCGCAAAATGCGCATTTGGATGGTCTAACTAGTCCTATGATAAGTATTATATGCCCTAACATGTTTAATAATGTTTCAAAATCAGTTTAAGTGTCAAAATTTAGGTTGCATAGGCTTACATTGAAATTATGCGCAAAAGGGCATTTTGGTCATTTTCCTAAGGTATAATCTACCTATCATACAACTAATTAAACGATGTGACCATAAGGTATAACCTCGGAAGGTTATTCCCTATACAACTGTGGTCACAAAATATGTTTGGTCGGATCCTAACGATTGACCAAACGGGTCGAGTTCGAAAGTCTAAGCGGTTGTTTAGACCGCTTGACTTACGACCCTAAATAAGCACTAAACTAGAAGTGACGAGTTAGACATGTTAACACATGTTTAACTAAGTTAGGAAACTGTTTTGATATCAAAACAAAGTGTTTTGATACCCGAAAATAGTTTCGACGCAAAATGCACATAGTCGTGCATTTTGACCGAAACCTTGACTCGTCACTTCGACTAGTCAACGTGGTAATCAGTAGGTATAGTCGCAAGGGACTATAACCATCGTGATTACGCTCACGTTGCAAAGTTCAAACGAACTTTGTCTTGACCGAATCATGGTCAAAGCTGAAAGTCAAACACTGTTTGACTTTCTTGCTTGAAATAAATAACAAAGCAAGAAAGAACACTTACAAGTGTTCTAGGCTGGAAAACAGACTAAGAAAGCTCAAGTATGAAGCCTCCAACAAGTGTGGTAGCCTCAATTAGAGCAGAGATGAAAGAAAGAAGGATTGAGCAAATGAAGAATAAAATGGTCTTGGCTATTTATAGAAATCAAGAATGCATAGGATCATGCCATGTGTTTTTGTGGTGATCAAGGAATGATCAAGGCCATACACTTGTTAGGATCAGATTTGGGAGCTTGGGGAACACTTAAACTAGCCCACAAGTTCTAAAAACCAAGGTTAAAATCAGGTTCAGCAAGCTGTTTAGAAGAAACTGGATTCTGCTGAGCTGGGACTAGCTTACGGACCGTAAAGGTCCTCACCATACGGTCCGTATGGTGTATGTAGAACAACAACTTTTGAAAATTGACAGTTTGAGTCCCTGAGCTTGTTTTGTCACATTTCAGCACTTCTAACACCCGTTAAACCCATTTTCAATCTCCATGATGAAGTTAAAGTATATTTAACTTAAATTATGCTCAAAAATGTTATGGATGTTGGTTCGTTTGGCTGTACGGTTGCGTTTTTTGGTTAATTACGACAGAAATCGTAACGAACGCGAAAACGGCCCAAATTGCGAAACGAAAGGTATTTTTGAATTCCCATCATTAAAATGCAATATTTTAATGATTACAAAAATATTTGGATGTCCGGCTATGGTCAGAACACAAAATATGAGCGAAATTGCATACTTTCGCATATTTGACGCTTTTAGTCCCTGAGATCAAATAAGCGCATTTTCGCATACCGAACCCCTCAAAACTTATTTCTAAGTTATGTTAAGGTTATTTAGGGTATGTTTGGCTTATGATCTTGTTCCATAGTGTTTGTTACTTTGCGAATCGGCAGACTTTTGCAGTTTGACGCAAATAGTCCATGTGATCGAATAAACTTGTTTTTGTCGTCCCTAACCCTTCGAGACCTATTTCTAAGTTATGTAAAGGGTATTTAGGGTACGTGTAGCTCGTGTCCTCATCGTGGTGTGTATGTTGCGTTAAACGAATTACGTTTAAGTATCGGTTATCGAATTGTTTTCAAAGAAAAAGTTTTTGAAAGCCCGAAATTTTGCACAAGGGTTACACTATTACCTATTGATATTGTAACATAATTAAAGTGTTTTTACAGAATGTACTTGTTCATAACTCAAATTTTTATGCAAGTTCTCAAATTATGTCAAGTAATGACTAAAATGCCCTTATGGTGCATATTTTGATTTTAAAACCTCCATGGTCATTTAAGTTGATAACCTACTGATGTCACAAATTATTAAAAGTATATTGGCATATAGAACTTGTTTATTACTCATCCAGTTACCCGACATCGCTTATATGCGTATGGTTAAGCTTATGTAACTAGTTTACGTAAGTTTGCCGAAACAGGTCAATTCTTATCATTTTTATTTCAAATTCCAGAATGTGGTTAAGCTTAAGTAACTAGTTTACGTAGGTTTACCGAAACAGGTCAATTCTTATCATTTTTATTTCAAATTCCAGAATGTATATTGTTTACCCATATTATACAAGTCTTAATACTTGTTGGGTTTAAACTACATTCTATTTCGGTCATCGCTTAATCAAGCGTATCATACCGTTTTCATTAATTTAAGTTAACCGGTCCAAGTCTACCACTTAAATAGGACGCGCTAACATTCTAATGTGGCAACTGCCACTTTCCGGCAACATTCATACACTTAAAGTACCAATTTTTAGCTACATTTTTATGCATTTTGAACACCCGAACTGCGTATTTCGTAACATACACTTAGAATACTCATGGAATACTTACTTATGATGCATATGATTCATTTTTTTAATACATTTGAAAGAGTTTAAACAATGCATCGAAAAGCACCTAGTAAACTAGTATTTTTGACGAAAACGCAGGATCCGCAGAAACCATCTAAACGACATCTTTAGGACTCAGACGAAAGTCCAACATCTAATATATATTAAACCCTAACTAGGAATGCAAGGGTTTGATTTAAAACCTTTCCGAAGTCCGACAACACTAAAAATTGCCCGAAAAGCACTCAAAGCGACGATATCAACACTTTTCCGCAGAAATTCTGCAGAAATCAGCTTTTTAATATTTTTACAACATATAAAAATGATGTTTAACATAGAATTCATATGAGGATACCTTCGGGTATCATCCGAACCAATAACTACATCAATTCACACAAGTTACACAACTTAGTGTTCGAATAACGTCTAACGGAAACAATTCGAAATGAATATCCAAACAATATCGGATCTTTTTTTAATGACCATCTAGTGTTAATTGGATCATTATGGTCTAGTAATGGCCACTTAACACTCTCTAATCACTTAAACACTTGAACATACAAGTATTCCTAACATAACATCTCAAAATATAACATTTTTACCTAAGGAAACAAGTTGCAACTTACCCATGTGGGACCCACTTTTTTTTACCATTGTTCCCATAAATATCTTAGATATTACTAAGGTGTTGCAACTTGCACAAGTTGGTGAACTTGGTGTGTCACACCCCGACCGCGTATAACATGCAACCGCGGCGGAAAACGTCGGGGAGTGTTGTGGACAGAATTAAATTGTTTCATGACCATGGCATACAAAGCTGTATTTTATTTATAAACATGAGTGCTACATCGTTTCAAACAGGAAAAACAAAGAGTTCAGAACATAATTAAACTAGTTCTATCTTCATTTTTATTCTCTAAGGCACAGGTCCGCCCTAGTGTCATGATCATCATCCTATGGAATAGCTCCTGAAAACACATGTGAAAGTAGGTACGTCAGCATAAAAATGCCTGTGAGATACATAGTTTTTGTGAAAATGGGATTCATGACTTGAGTTTAAAGAAATGTTTAATAACAGTCAGTCATGAACCTTGTAATTTGTTTTGCTTTGTAAACCATTTGAAAAACGATAACATCAAATGATATATATAGATAAGTGCAAGGTTAGACGAGTAACCAAGTAAAATGAGTTGAATATAATAAGTTGTTTTGTAAGACAATGTTTTATGAAAGGTATGTTATTGGTATAAAATGTTATATGTCTAAACTGAAATGATTTAGATAACGCTACGATATGTAATATTATACAAACATTTATATATAGGAAGTACCAGCGGCGTATCCACCATGTTTGCATCATATTACATACTCCACGTTACTCAAACCATTTACCCAAACCAATCCACCATGTAAATTGTTCATGTATAAACCCAATGTCAAGTGTTATTGTGTAAACCATGTTAAATGTTTATGTGCAATGAAAACCACCAAATGTGTATGTCAATGTCAACGTGTTTATGTTCAATGTAAATCATGTAATGTGTATCCCAAAATGTATCATGTATGGTAAGCGAAATGTATCAACTTAAACCATATGTAAAATGCACAAAACAAGTCGTTGAAGTAACACGTGGTTTAAATCAACATTGTGTTCTGTGGAAAAATGCATGCTCTATTGATATTAACATCTATGCGGTATTGTAAACTATGCATACATCCAAGCCTTGAGACTGCGGCGATAAACCCTTAAACAAATTAAAGGTTTATCTAAGTTATGTATATCGAATTCGGTCATTCCTTCCAGTCCTATCAAACCCAGGACTTCAGGAATGGGAGTTGTCAATTCCTATGGTACCACTACCTACTAACGAACGACGTGATCAATGTTAATGAATGTATTGTCCCATGTTAAACAAACCAAATGTCATAACAAAATGAAGGCATGTGATGTAAACAATTGTACTAAGTATGCTAAGTAAACATACGAAGCAGAAATGTTCATGTAAATCAATGTGTCCATATGCTGAGTAAACATATGCAACAGAAATGTTCGTGTAAATCAATGTGTCCATATGCTGAGTAAACATATGCAACAGAAATGTTCGTGTAAATCAATGTGTCCATATGCTGAGTAAACATATGCAACAGAAATGTTCATGTAAATCAATGTGTCCATATGCTGAGTAAACATATGCAACCGAAATGTTCATGTAAATCAATGTGTCCATATGCTGAGTAAACAAATGCAACAGAAATGTAATGTAAATCAATGTACTAAGTACGCACACAATGGGCATACATAGCATGAAATGTAATGAAATCATGTACTATAATGTACTAACAACATAGCAGGCATATGATGTGAAAACATGGAAAGCATGAATGTAACAGATAGGCACATGTGTTTTACCCCAAAACAGTTTGGAAAACAGTAAAAGAGGGGTTCAATGTACTCACATTGACTCCTCGAAAACATGTAAAAGATGGGGTTCAATGTACTCACCTGAGATTGCTTTGACTTCCTTGTAATATAACCAGATAATGCTAAAGATCACGGGATATCAAACGGCACCTAATAGGTAGCTATGTTAATATACCGGACCAAATCGGAAGGATCGGATAGTATGCGGGTTCGTAAACCAAACGAGTATGGGGACTCGTGTAATATGGTTTATCAAAGCCTACACACTAAAATGAAACCTAACCTAAGTGCTTGCGACCCATCACGACCCGTTTAGATAGCTTATGCTACCCTAACGCGTCGTTCACGTAGAACGCGTATGGAACGCCTAACATCGTGACCACACGGTATAACCTCGGAAGGTTATAGCTATGGTCACCTAATGTGTTTGGTCGGATCCTAATGATCGACCAAATAGGTCGGGTTCGAAAGTATAAGCGATGGTTTAGATCGCTTACCTTACGACCCTATATAAGCACTATACTAAAAGTGACGAGCTAAGCATGTTAGAACATGCTTAACTAAGTTTAGAAAACAGGTTTGGCATTAAAACAAACGGCTTTGATGCTCACGAGTAGTTTGGTTACAAAACACGCAAGAATGCGCATTTTGGCCGAAACTACGACTCGTCACTGAGCCTAAATAACGGGGTAATCAGTAGGTATGGTCACTATGGACCATAACCATCGTGATCACGCTCACGTTATGAAGTTCCAACGAACTTCGCATCGACCATAAGCTGGTCAACGCAGAAAGTCAACAAAACGTCGACTTTCGAACTTGAAAAGCGATAAAACAATGAAAGAATACTTACGGAGAGTCCCCGAATGCTAATCGAGATCAGAGAAACTCAGGTATGAAGCAATACTTCAACTTAGAGCTTTTTAGATCTGATTCTTGTGATTTTTACACAAAAGGGGGGGGGTATTTATAGGAAAAGTGAAACCATTAGGATCGTTTTATCGAATATCGTGCCATGATCTTGTGCGTACATATGTTACAATGCTAGATTCACTGAATATGGCCCTTGGCCTTTCATTGGGTGAAAAGGCAATCGGACCTTTCGCGATTTGAAGAGCCAATCAGCATTAAATGTGGGTTCTGCTGTACTGGGGACCCCTTACGGACCGTATGGGCTTTGGCTTACGGTCCGTAAGCCCCTAGTTTGGCAGATTTACCATTTTAGTCCCTGCAGCACCAAAACTTGGTATTTGATGCGTTTTTGGCACGTTTAAGCCCCGTTAACTCCATTTCAAAGCTCTAAAATGATGTTAAAGTATAGGGAACTGAAAATGTGCTCAAAAATATGTCGGATGTCGGTTCGTTTGGCCGTACGGTCGCGATGTTCGGTTAATTACGACGGAATGCGCATAAGCGCGAAAGACGATCCAAATTGCGCGACGAATGGATTTTTCTCATGCCAAACACTAAGGCATAATACTAGGATGTTTACATAAATTTTTTGGATGTCCGGATGTATTCAGAACGTAAGTTATGCGCGAAAGTGCAAACTTGTGCACTTTTTGACACTTTTAGCCCCTGAATGATCCAAAAGTTTGTTTTAGCATACCAAACCTCTCAAAGCCTATTTCTAAGCTATGTAAAGGATATTTATGGTATGTTTAACTTATGGACATGTTCCGGAATGTTCGTTACAGTTTAAATTGGCATACTTTCGCAGTTTGTCAAGTTTAGTCCCTGTAAGCGAATTAACTTGTTTTTGCCATACCAAAGCCTTCAAAACTTATTTCTAAGTTATGTAAAGGTTATTTAAGGTATGTTGAGTATATGTTGATGTTCCGGAGTATTTGTCGCATTAAACTGAGTACGTTTACGTACTAGTTTGCGTATAATTCTCTAGAAAGCGATGTAGAGTTTGAAATTGAACAAAAGTTAAAATATGAAAAATGTAAAACACAATCAAACAATCATTGGGATGAAATAACATTGTTTTATTGAAAATTGAACTGTTCATAATGATTACAGGCACAAATGTTACATGGTGGAAGACTTATAATATTAGTTACCATAATCACTAAAGCATTTCATCTCACTTTTCACCTTCTTTTACACATAGTTAAGAAACTCTCTCAACCTTAATATCCTAGCCAAGAACACCCACGAAAATCACTCATCTTTTTAACACTTTTTGATGACCAAAATGGAGCTTGAAGTTACTTAAGGTGAACTAAAGCAACAACAAGAAGAAGCATGCCATTCCATCCATTCCATAGCTTCCAAACACCAAGATCCACACTTTTTCTTTTTCTTAATCATCATCAAGATCATCCCTAGCCATTAGTGCTAGAAGTAAGCTTCTAAAATCTCTTTTTCATACTTATTTATGCATTATTTGTTTAAGAACATGTAATAAACTAAATAATCATACAAAATAATATGAAAAATACAAAGAAGCAAAATAATAATCATGATATAAAAGTGTGTTTATGTTGTTATTTAAGGATGATTACTTGCATATTTGATCTAGTTTTGATGATTAGCATATGAATAACTTGTTAGATGATGTTTAAAAACATAATCTAACAAGTACACATGTTAATGTTTAAGGGTTTTTGTTAAACATAAATGTTTAGATGGATGATCATAATCTTTGATTTTGTTAAAGTATAAGAGGTTTTTCACTAAAAATAATAATTCTAAAAAGTTATAAAAAGAAACATACAAGATGGGTTTTTATAAAAAGTTTGTTAAAACTAGAAGTAAAGCATAAATTTTGAACTAGTTGACTTATGTTATGATCATACCAAAACCCTACATATTATTGGTTTCATCTTGTTGAGATTTTGACATAAATCTCATAGGTTTTTATTAAGAATAACATGAGATTATTGTTGGTGATTTTTATAAGAAAAAAATATGTTTTATTAAACATGGCTAAGTATATATTTCAAAGGAAATATGACCATTTTTCTTAAAAATCATGTGTTACAAAAACTACCATTTTTGACAAAATCTTTATTGGATTAAAAAGATTTTAAAAGAATAGTTTTTATAAAAGCAAAATTTGATGTAAATATATATTTTTTTTGAGAAAATATATATTTAGTTAACTTAACAACTTATGTGCTAAGTGTTATTTGTTTGTACTAGTTATATGTATGATAACTAGGAACTTGAATACAATGGTACAAATAAACACAATGTACATTTCAACTAAAGTCTTACAAGACTACATGTAAATACGCCTTAAAAACAACTTACGGACATTCTGAGCCTTCGGACACAACTTATGTTCAAATAGGACGACGGGCGAATCTATAAACATATCGCCATTCCGAAGAGTTACTACAACGCTTAGGAGATCTTTCGACGCGGATATATATATATATATATATATTACCGTTAACAAAAGTCGAAATTTTAGAATCTTATACTATTTAACTAAAAACTCCATGTATGGTGGTTTTTATAAAATGAAAGATGTTTTATAAACGGGCTTATATTTACAAATGGACTTATTTTTATAAATAGGCTTATAATTACAAATGGACTTATGTTTATAAATGGGCCTCTATTTACAAATGGGCTTATTTTTATAAATAGGCTTATATATAATAATGGGCTTATTTTAATAAATGGGCTTATATTTACAAATGGGCTTATCTTCATAAATGGGCTTATCAAAATACTTGGGCTAAGCCCAATAACATGAATACATGGGCTAAGCCCAATATCAAAACATATGGGCTAAGGCCCAATTATATTTTGGCCCAATAATGTTATGGCCCAATAACATAAATTCACGGGCTAGGCCCAATAACATTAAGACATGGGCTTGGCCCAATGACATATAATTGATGAAAATACAATTATACAATTTATTCATACAAGTCATGAAATCAAGAGGACAAGACCCGATGATACAACTCACAAGATACAAGATTACATATATATATATATATATATATATATATATATATATATATATATATATATATATATATATATATATATATATCTATATAGGGGACCGCTAGAATGAGAACCACCACGAGTTGTAAGAACCGCGAGAACCACACCATCCGGGTCGCCGTTTACCACGATTTTTTTTACAACTAGATGTGTGTATTATAAACACAGCCGTAAAAAAAAAATTTTAAACCCCCCCCCCGAGGGGGTAGTTTTTTACACCACAAGTTTGGTGTTTTTATTTTTTTTTCTTTTTTCTTTTTTTACACCAAACTTGTGGTGTAAAAAACTACCCCCTCGGGGGGGGGGGGGGCGTTTAATTTTTTTTACGGCTGTGTTTATAATACACACATCTAGTTGTAAAAAAAAATCGTGGTAAACGGCGACCCGGATGGTGTGGTTCTCGCGGTTCTTACAACTCGGGGTGGTTCTCATTTTAGCGCAATTCTATATATATATATATATATATATATATATATATATATATATATATATACACACAAGGGTGGGAGTTGGCTACAAAGTCAATTTTTCCTACAAAGTGTAAGAAGTCATAAAACACCATAATGTCAATCATAAAACACACTCAAAACCCATAAATAACAAACTTTGATTGTTACCTGGTTCAAACTTTGACCACAGAAACGAAACCTGGCACCTGTTCTATCTACAGAATCCTCAGGTATCATAATCTGGCTCTCTAAAACATATGCTTCTCAGGATCGATCAACCTGGCTTCCTATCCCACAACTTTTAATTTCTAAGATAAAAACTTGGCTCTAGTTCAACTCAGGATTGATAACCCAGCTCATTCTTAACCTGCATAAAACTCTACCTCAAAGTAAGTTTTTCACATTTAACAATTTAGAATATATGCACTGACATTTACTCTCCCTCAAAAATCCTCTTTGATGAACCACTTGTTGATTTAAAAACACATTTTATGTTCAAGACACACTCCCCCTCACAACAATGTCATCATGTTTAGCACTTGAGACTTTGAAAATTAGCTTTCCAACATCAGTTGTCGAAAATCTTTTTGAATTTTTCAAAAGTTTATGCTAAAACATACCGAAAATCTTTTTGGATTTTGAAACGTAAAGAAAACTAAAAACATCAAATGTAGAAATAAAGAAATGCAGAAATGAAATATTTACAAACAATATTTTTGTGAGTTTGTGTAAGAGGTTCATATCAGTATATGAGACAAGTCACTAACACTGTTAAGCTTCATTACATTTTAAGTTCTAAACAATTCACCTAGATTGTCAGTATATTTATCCACTTAAATTTTCACACAAACTTCAACTGCTTCGAGATACGATATTAATGTCTTAGTGACTTAAACTTATTTATGTGTCCCACTACTTGAATATACTCCCGTATCCAGATCCCAATATTCAGTCTTACAGGTGAGTATACCACAGATGATATCTGTCAGGGGTTAGATGCGAAACCGTGAGAGCTCAGGTCAGAACTTCCGTTCAGCAGAGAGATGACGGCTCGACTTTTGGTGTGTCCCCTTTAGAAGATCTTTTGTTACAATAGCAATGACTATCAATTTTATTGTTTCATAAAATTGCTGAGGGCGGCGCTTTTTCAAGCATTTGCAGAAAGTATTATACGGGGACTAGGTCAGTATTTCCATACAGCAGAAGTCCCAGGATAATACCCCAGATATCACTGAGCATAAAGACCTAGTATCTCAGAATAAGGGACCTTTCAAACAAGATTTCAGGGGTTACCTATATATCCAAGAAGTTGTTACCCACAGAATAAGCAAGTTTGAATTTTTAGGTTTATATCTCGTCACAATCTACTAAATGTGCAAAAACCTACTGGCATATCCACAATAAGATTGTTTATCACATTTTACATTCCAATTCTTTAGCATGTGGTGACAGTCCACTGATGTACGATCATTTCCTCTTTTTCACAACAAAACTCATTTTTGATCTTATAATGTTTTTGGCTTTTTCAAATTTTCTAATGTTTTTGGATTTTTCTGAAATTTTCTACTCCCCCAAATATGCAAACACATTTAAAAGGAAATTTGAAAACTATCTAAGCTCTTGACCCAATCACAGAAAACTCAAAAACAAACTGTACAAATAAAGTGACAACCGATATCGAATCGCATCAATTCGCCATCCATTTAGGCATAAACAATCAGAACTCCCCCTTTCAACAAACTATTTTCTCATTTAGATTTCAAAACACTTAAGTTTGTTTTAATCAAAATGATTTTTCCGGAAAATAAGTTTGTTATAACCACTTGTAGGATCACTTGAAAATTAGGGGTATGGTTCATCATATTGTTCATCAATCACTTGTAGTAGATCAAGTACAAATTAATGTCCCTGATTTACCATATGCAAGTATGCACCCTTTGTACCAATTGTAAAAACACAAACACCTGTACCATGTGTAGGAAACAAACATCTACACACGATCATTTACCAATCAAAGATGCCGATTCCTGCTTCTCACTTACCAACCTGGAAGCTCCGGCGTAGTCCTTCAACCTGTAAAAAAATTTCAACAATTTTTCAAATCTTTCACAAAAACACTATACTAGAATGATGCCGATTCCTGATCCACGATTACAAACTTGGGATCTCCGGCGTAGTCATATATTCAAGGGAAAAGAATTTCCACCCAAGTCTTTTCAGACTTGAGATTTTTCAATTCTTGCTCAGTAGGGTTATAAGTTGCCTTTTTAGTTGCATACAAATCTTTAACCCCTTTAACTTTCCCATCTATCATTTTCCCAAAAATTTTCTTAACATTCCCATTGAATGTTTTCTCGACATCAAAATCATTTTTCTCGGAGAAAAACTGATCCTAGATCTCAACCTTACCAACTTTCTTTTTAATTTATTCAAATTTTAGTGATGGAAATTCATCATCATTCACTGAATCTTTTGTCTCAACCCGTGGCTCTTCTGGGTTTGTGGAACCAGATTCATCGCCGACTTTCTCACCAACCTTTTTCACAACCCACACTTGGTTGTCTTTGGATTTCTTTTTGTAAAAATTTCTCTTAGAACATTCACCATTTTCATGAATGGAATTTTCAAAGATTTTGAATTGTTCAGTTGGTTTCTCATTTTTTTCAACAACTTTTTCTTTTAACTTTTCAGAAACTCCCTGTTTTGTCTTAACATTTTTTGGACAGTTCCATGCAATGTGACCAGCTTCATTGCATTTGAAACAGGTTCGAGTTTCTTTTGGATGAAACACTCCAGTTCCATTCCTTTTCTTCTCAACAAGAAATTCCTGGTTGATTGCTTCCAGAACGGTTTCTTCTGTTCTTCTTCTGCACTTCCACCTGAAACAAATTCTGTTTTTGTTTTAGAATTTTTCTCATTTTTATAGTTTTCTGGTGGAATAAAACCTAAAACTTTCTTTTTGTAGCTACCATTATGGTTTGGTTTCTTTTGAAAACCAGAACCAGAATTGTAACCCTTTTTCTTGTTTAAACGTTGTTGAACTCTTAAAGTGTATTTTTTAGATTTTCCATTAAGATTTAAATCTTTTATTTCAGAAATATGAATTTCTGTCATTTTGAAAACCTTTTTAATCATGTCAAAACGAACACTTCTTATCGGAAACTCTTTGTCAGAATATAACTTGTCAGAATCGTTCAAAGTATATGCTACTTCGAATGTTTCATCATTCAAGTTTGATTTTCATAACAAAAACTCTTTACTGTAAGCCTTTTTGACCGACGACTTTGGACCATTGACTGACGAACTTGACCCTCCAGATTCAGACTTTGACTCAGACTCCTCATCAGTATCCAACACCTGATCGACCACCTTTTTGATTAACTCAGACTCATGATCAGTATCAGACGAGGTAAACGTGACATCTATGTTTTCTGGTAATTCATCAGTTGTGTCGGTTTTTAACTTTATATTGACTGCTTTTTCAAGTTGCTCTTCGTTTGGTTTTCTAGGAGAATAACCTTCCCAGATTGGGGGCGGACACTTGTTATAGCTAACAGTCGGTTTCTTACCAGTATCTTTCTTCTTTGGCTTGTCATCTTAAAAGCTTCCATACCTGCAACAGTTGGATAAATTCGATCAATAAGATAATCAGAACTAGAATAGCTTTGTAACAAGCGTCTAATTCTCTCATTCTCAATTTTCTCTGTTTCCAACTCTTGCTTCCACTTTGCACTCTCTTCAATGTAGAAATTGATAGCTTTTTGCTTCGACATCATCACAGCATTCATCATTGTCAAAGCATCCTCTCTCTCTGAGTTTGTCTTTTGAAAACCAGTTACTATTCGGTTCAAAACGTCATAAGATTCCTTCACAAAATTGAGATTGAACAACAACTGCTCCTTCTTCTTTTCATACTCAGCTATCATCTCATCTTTCACTGCACATTCCTTACAAGATTCCAAACACTTTGTGCAAGGCTTGATGACTTCAATAATCTTTTCAACTTCAATGATCTTTTCCACTTCTATAATCTTTTCAGCTTCGATCACTTTCTCTGTTCCAGTCACCTTTTCTGCTTCATTAACCTGTTCAGTCTCAACAATCTCCTCAGCAACACTTTCTCATTTTGAACAACACTTTCAGTCTTCATTTCTTGTTGCTCTTTTGCAGCTCGTTTCTCCTTTAGTTTCTCCAAGCAATCTGCAAAATAGAAATGAAAAATTTCAGGAGAAAGATGAGATTTTGCAATGTTAATATGTTTCTCTTCCTCATCATCACTGCTGTCATCTGTTGGTGACTGATCAAACTCTGCAGATTTTTCAGAACTATCATCCGATGAACCAGTATCAGATGGAGTTTTATCAAAAACAATTTCTTTTTCAGAACTATCATCACTTTGTAAACTTTCATCTGCACTCTGTGAGCTTTCATCAACACTTTCTGAGCTTTCATCAGATGCAGCAAACTCTTTCTCCACATTCTTCACAGTCTCACCAATAGACTTCATCCATGTGGCAAGCATATCTGGTTCTTTAACAATCTTAGCAATGAACGCTTTGAATTCTCCCTTTTTCGTCTACAAACATATCCCAGCTAAAGCCTTCGGGTAATTTTTCATCATCCTGATTGACTAAACATACTTTACTTTCAGGTGATATGTATTCGTTCCAGTTAAAATCCACTAAACACGCTCTCTTTGAATCCTTGATTTTTCTACCATGAGCCACCTGCGGTTCTTGCTGTTGTTGCTGACCAACTTGCTGATAAATGGCTTTCCGGTAGTAATCATCTTTTCCGAACGGATTCTGAGCTCCACTAGCTTCCCTGTTCTTGCACTCCCTCTTGAAATGACCTTTCTCCTTGCATCGAAAACAAGAGACTTTAGATTTATCAAAACCTAAAGTAGAAACATGTGCATCAAGAAAGTCATTTCTCCCGGTAATCATCTTAAACTTTTCAGCACATCTAAGAACACTAGCTAGACACCATTTAATGTGCATCAATTCCATCTCTTCGGCGTCTATCTGATCGTAATCCTCCTTTGTGAGCATAGGATTTCTGATCCGACCTGCAACAAGACCTTCATACGAGAGAAGCACGGAACCAAGTAATGCCATATGATCTTTTGCAACCTCCTCAGAAAAACTTTGGCCGTTTGGAAGATTCAACGCGATGTTGCACTGAATTACATAACCATTTCCAGTTTTTGTGCTCTGAGAATGAAAGCTTGTAGTTGAATCTTTTGGATTGACACTTGGAAATGAAGAGAAACCACTGTTGCTTTTGTTTGAACTCTGATCAACCTTTTCTGTTGAATCTCCAGCACTAAATGCAGTCTGGATTTTCGAACACCTCTCAGCTTCCGGAACACTACCTTTGTCATACATTTTTACATCCTGTTGACCACTTGGACTATTCATCCTCGCGATCTTTTGCTGTTCCAAATCCTGACTTTCAATCTTCTCGATAAACTGAGAAATCGTTAACCAATCATAAACCCCTGTGTTCTTTAGAATCATCAAATAGGTTCCCCACTCTTTTTGCGGTAACGCATCCGCCAACTTGTCTACCCACTCTTCCCGATCCTATTTTATACTTAGCATAGACATGGATCGCACTAATTGACAGTATCGTTCAATAAGCTTTTTCGTATCTTCCCCGGGTAAACTTGTGAACAAATCAAACTCTTTCTTGAGCAATGCTTTCTTGCTCTTAATCATGTTCTCACTACCCTTAAACTTAACACGTAGAGCATCCCAAATCGACTTTGAAGTTTTGTCGTGTTGAAGCAATATGAAGATGTCTTCTTTGATTGCCTGTTGTAACAGACTGATCATCATTTTCTCGGCTTTGTACATATCCCGTTCTTGAACTGTAAACTCCGAAATTGCTTTCTCAACTTGTAGATCAGTACATGGTAATACATATTTCTTCAGAATGCATTCCCAAGACCTAAGATGATTTGCCTGAACCCAATTTTCGAATCTGTCTTTACACCCGTAGTATTCTTCGATACTCATTAGTTTCGGGGGCTTTTGTGTAGTTCCTGTCTCATTTTCCAAATTCATGGCTTGAGCAATGACAGCCGGAGTAGACGGAGTTGCAAACGCGTTGTAAAAATCGTTATCCATTTTTCAATGCACGTATTTCAAAAACAGTAGCTTTCGAGCGGAATTAACTAATATCAAATTTCGAGTGGAATAGCACACAATACACTCTCGAGCGAAATCACCAATTTGTAATTTGGAGCGAAATCCCAATACCTACTAGAGCAGAATCAGAAGTTTGTAATACAGGAGCGAAATCAGAATGTTTGGCTATCAGGAGCGGAATCAACACAATGCTTTGGAGCGAAATTACCAAATTTACAATCTGGAGCGGAATCAAACAAACTGTTTGGAGCGAAATTAGATATTAGATGGTCTTGGAGCGGAATCAGGAGATAATCTGGAGCGAAATCAGACAGATCTCTGGAGCGAAATCAGATTTCTGAGCGGAATCACAAAAAATCCATTCGAGCGGAATCAGTTCGGAAGTTCATTTTGTCCATTTTTAGTCCGATTTTAGCAGTGAAACTTTCAAGGGTTTGTCTATGTCCAATTTTATACAATCTGTGAAAATTTGATTAGGTTTTGACTGTGAAATCTTCATGAAATGATGAAAGAAGGTGTAGAAGCTAGAAATTTCAATGAAATTTGGCTGTAAACTGCAGAACTCCTCCAACTGGCTCTGATACCAATTGTAGGATCGTGCGATTGACCCAAATGAGACGTTCAGAGGAGTTTTACTCTGTTTTAGGTGCGGAAAACAAGAAACAAAGGTAGAAACAGTAAATCTTCACTTTAAACACTGATTGTATTGATCTGACGTTGTTTACAATCAAATCTCACACCGGCAGCACTTCGGCATGGAAAACAAGGAACTGATTACTTGATTTCGCTCATAACGACCTATTTATAAGGTCCTGATTCCGCCCGAAACATCCAAGACCCATTAGGAGCGGAATTAGCAATTTGTGATTTCGGGCGGAATCACTTACATGAGCATTTGGAGCGAAATCAACATCTAATACATACACACTTTCCTATTTTCTTAAACTACGAGCCCTGATCTAAACGACCTAATCTAAGACTCGATACAAGACGAAGTCGACAGATGTATGCACTAACATTTTTCAGGTTACTTTCAAATCCCGATAGCACCCGAAGACCAAGAAAAGACAACTTTCACATGTCCCTATGGAACTTTTGCTTATCGACGCATGCCATTTGGTCTATGTAATGCCCCCGCAACATTCCAACGTTGCATGGTGGCCATCTTCCATGATATGATAGAAAAGACGATGGAAGTCTTCATGGACGACTTTTCTATCTTTGGAGACTCATACAACCAATGCCTCGATAACCTTGAAAGAATGCTATCCCGATGTGAGGAAACTAACCTCGCCCTTAACTGGGAAAAATGCCATTTCATGGTAATAGAGGGAATAGTTCTCGGTCACAAGATCTCAAGCGAAGGAATGGAAGTTGATCGAGCAAAAATAGACACTATTTCTCGATTACCTCCACATCCTCCGTTAGAGCAATCAGAAGTTTCTTAGGGCATACCAGATTTATTGGCGATTTATCAAAGACTTTTCTAAAATTTCAAGACCTCTAACAAAATTACTTGAAAAAGATGCGCCTTTCATCTTTGACAAGGATTGCAATCAAGCATTTCTAACCCTCAAGGAAATGCTAGTCAATGCACCTATCATGATAGCGCCTGATTGGAAATTACCTTTCGAAATCATGTGTGATGCAAGTGACTTTGCAGTTGGAGCAGTCTTGGGACAAAGAAAAGAAAAGCATTTTCACCCAATTTATTATGCTAGTAAAACACTTAATGATGCACAAGAGAATTACACAACAACTGAAAAAGAATTACTAGCTGTGGTATTTGCTTTTGATAAATTTCGTTCTTATCTTGTTCTTTCTAAAACAATAGTCTATACAGATCATGCAGCCATTCGATACCTTTTCAAGAAACAAGACACAAAACCCCGTTTGATCGGGTGGATTTTACTCCTCCAAGAATTCGATATTGAAATCAAAGACAAAAGAGGAGCAGAAAACAACGCTGCAGATCATCTTTCACGCTTAGAAGACCCAGCTTTGGAGGCAACTAGGGACGAGCAAATCAACGAAAAATTTCCAACGGAGTCCCTAGAAATGGTGGAATACAAGGAAGAACCATGGTATGCCGACTATGCTAACTACTTAGCTAGCGGTATAGTCGCCAAAGGATGGCCACATCACCAAAGAAAAAAATTCTTTGCTAATGTGAAGCATTACTTTTGGGAAGATCCTTATCTTTTCAAAATGTGTGCTGACCAACTCATCCGAAGGTGCGTACATGGTAGTGAAGCAAGAAGAATTCTCCGCCATTGTCATAAAGGTCCATACGGAGGACATCATGGTGCCGCTAGTACCGCACGAAAGGTATTTGATTCAGGATTTTATTGGCCGACCATTTACAAAGACGCGCAAAGTCTAGTTAAGACATGTGATGCTTGCCAAAGATCAGGTAATATTTCTTCCAAAACCGAAATGCCACAAAATGGCATTCTCGTTTGTGAAATTTTTGATGTGTGGGGACTCGATTTCATGGGACCTTTCCCACCGTCAAAAGGAAACAAATATATACTTGTGCCAGTAGATTACTTGTCTAAATGGGCTGAGGCCGAGGCACTTCCAACAAATGATGGAAGAGTTGTGGTAAGATTTCTGAAAAAATTATTCTCTCGTTTTGGAACACCTAAAGCATTAATAAGTGATAGAGGTACCCATTTTTGTAATCATCAACTCGAAAAAATCTTAACAAGATATGGGGTCTATCAACGGGTCTTAACAGCATATCACCCTCAAACAAACGGACGCCGAAGTGACTAATAGAGGTTTAAAACGAATACTTGAAAAAACCGTAGGATTAAATAAAAAGGAATGGGCCGATAAATTAGATGATGCTTTATGGGCTTTTCGAACTGCTTATAAAACAACAATAGGCACAACCCCATATGAGCTCGTCTATGGAAAAAGTTGTCATTTGCCGGTAGAAATAGCTCACAAGGCCTACTGGGCAATAAAAAATGTAAACTTAGATTTAGAATTTGCCGGTAAAAATCGATTTTGTCAAATAAATGAATTAGACAAATTAAGGAATTATGTGCACTCTAACTCTGAAATTTATAAGGAAAGAATGAAAAATTTACACGACAAACACATTAAACCTAATGAATTTCGAGTAGGAGATCAAGTTCTATTTTTTAATTCACGACTTCGATTATTTCCGGGTAAACTAAAATCTAGGTGGTCAGGACCTTTTTCCATCACCCATATTTTTCCTCATGGTGCAGTAGAAATTAAATCTCGGAATGGTATTCCATTCAAAGTCAATGGCCAACGGTGAAACTCTATCAAGGATTCATTGAGGATGAGGAGGAAGAGATCTCGCTTCAAACGGTTGATGAATAAAGGCATCAACATCATACTTGGTAGGTTACGAACAAGCGGATGAACATCGAAACTGGTAAGTCTTCTAACCGAGTTTTAGGAAAACAGGGCACTCACACGAGCACTAAAAAAAGACTTCGCTAGGCACGGGCCGTGTCCGCTGGACACGCGGCCGTGTCCGCGCATCTGTCGGGATAAAACCCCTTTTTTCAGAAAAGTTACATCATTCCACACGCCCCGTTTCCCCGTAAAACACTCTGGTCCAGGCGATTTTCCACAGATTTTCGACGTCTCCTCTCATTCTAACAACATCAAGGTATGATTCTATCATCATTAGTAGTTAGATTAGTTACTTGCATTTAGTTAAAATATCAAAAATTTGGGAAAAAATCTAGGGTACTTGAAGTTCATCCGGATCAAACCTCAAATTTTTGCTTAGATCTGATAGCATTAATATAGATTAGTGTTATGGAAAGTAAACCCACTTGTATTGTTGATAGATTTGCCCGATTTCTTATAAAAACCCCAAACCCTTGTTTTTGAACCGAAAAAGATAAAATCGAAAGGGTAAACGGTTTGTTTGGGAAAAATGGCACTTGGGGTTTCATTTTCGGGGGAAACCGCACATACTGACCAAAAATTTTCAAGTTTTCGGGACAGGGTCGAAAAATGGAATTTTTGAGTAACAGACGCCTGGACACGGGGTCGTGCCCGCTGAGCACGGGGCCGTGTCCAGCCCACTGTTTTCAGTTTTCTCCGAAAAGTTTCATTATTTCGTGCTAACTTTTGATGTATTCTTTCAGATGTCGAAGAAGTTCACAAGATTCAACGCAAATGAGCTCGATGCTAGGGCCAGATATGACATACTTCAAACAAGACCGGAAGAGTACCCAAGACAACCAACTTGACCGGTTTAACAACCTCGTTACCGGCCCGCTAAGGATTGCCCTAACCACTAGACTTTGTTCCGTCCATGAGTGCACTATGGAGTTCTATAGCACCTTCACTTTCAATTCAAGGTGCGACCCTTTAGACAATGATGGGGTGGCATTCCGATGTGGTGGAAGGAAGTACTCGATCTCAATGGCACAATTCGGGGCAATAGTAGGGCTGTATACGGAGGAAGATTCGGGGAGTGAAGATAACACCGGAGGGGCGCGAGACTTGGATGAGAACGAGCGCCAAGCCGCGTGGGCTCAGATTGGTGAAGGGCACTACAACCCATGCAGCACAAAGAGTACCAAGTTGAGGGACCCACTCTACCGATACATCCACAGGGTCCTCGGTTACTCTCTAAGCCAAAGGCATGATAGTGGTGGCGTTGTTGGGTTGAGAGATCTGATAGTCCTTCACTGCATTCATACCCGAAGACACCTCGATGTTCCATTTCTCCTACTCCGAAACATGCATCTGAACCAGCTAGCTCATGCACCAACCCCTATCTTCTTCAAGGGATGGGTGTACCGCCTCTTCAAGCACTTTGTGAACATACCTAGGTCTTTCGAAAGGAGCCCATGGTCGGGACGAGTCGATGTACACATCTTCCACTCCATGAACCTAATCTATGAGGTGGAAGACAGATCGGTTCGCTTTCAGAGGATGCAAGGGCATGCATGGAACCCACAAGAGGCGCTAGTCCTTCACGCTCCACAGTTTCAACAACCTACCAGTACCACCCTCACGGTGATCCAGGCCAATCCTCCTCACAAGGAGGTGGTTTTCCTAACTTCCAGAGTTTGCATGATCTTTTGCAGGAAAACCTTATGTGCACCAGGAACACCTACAACCTCGCCAACAACACATAAAACCGGGTCGGGGCCATTGAAAGAAACATCTCCTATATCCAAGATGACATCGGAAGCATCCGGGAGTACATGGCGGGGCATGGAGGAGGAGGTGATGAGGAGGGCAGTGATGATGACATGGACTAGGCGGGTGGAGTAGGAGTAGGAGCAGGTGGTTGGTGATCCCATAGGTTAAACCCCCCTTTCTATCAAACAATTTTCGACCTGCGTGCCGAGTGTTAAACAATTTACTTTCCCTAACACTTTTTATTTTTCTGCATTTGTTTTTTTTTTTTACTTTGTGACATGGATGTTGAACTTGGTAATCTAGGATGTTTGGTATTGTTTGGTGTGGTATTTATTGATAAAACAGGTACATACGAGGCTTAGAGTACTGAACATTAGTACTACTAAAGCCGGAACAGGAAAACCGGAGCTAGAAACCTGTTTTTCAACCTTGTAGACTGTCTACACGGGGTCGTGTCCGGCCGACACGCCCCCGTGGCCACCTCCCAGACCTGCTGTTTGTTTAATTTCTGCAGATTTTTGCCAGACACGAGGTCGTGTGCAGCCAACACGCCCCCGTGTCCACCTTCTGTAAGTTTTCGTTACTGGCACCTAAACACGGGGTCGTGTCCATCCGACACGGGGACGTGTCCAGAGTGCCAGTAACATAAAATTTTGCTTTTTAACACATTTTTACACATTCAATCAACCTAAAAACTTATTTTTGGGACACATTGAGGACAATGTATAATTTAAGTGTGGGGGGGGGGATGCTAAAACTTTGAATCTTGCAAGTCCTAATTAACAAGCCTTACACAAAACTCTATTAGAACCGCTAGTCACCCCAAATTTTTGCTAATCGCTTTTCATTTTTTTTACTTGTCTAAGTTTAAGTTGGGAATTTCAAGTTCTAAAAAAAGGTTATATTTTTACAAATTTACAACCGATAGCGTCGTGATAAAAAGAACCAACATAAGAAAATTATGAAACGGCATGACAAGCTTAGTTAAAATTTGATTATATATACTTGATCACATAAAAACTCATTCCCGCAAAAGTGAGTTTTGAGCCTTTATTGAGCATACAAATACATATCTTTACACTAAATGCTCATTTTTCGTTTCTTGTGTGAATAGCCGCTTGGTTCTTACGACTCTAGAACTTGCCACGACAATCCATTCCCGGTCCTTACCAACTTAAACCCGAGTAAGTAAAACCACCTACCCAAAATCCCCCTAGTTAACCCTTTGAGCCTAAACCTTTTCATTTCTTAACCTAAAACAATCACCCTTTTTACCCACCTAAACCTTTTTATTTTAACCCTTTCTTTTAGTAACAAAGCTCGGTTTTTCTTATGACTTAAAAAAATGACGAAACCAAATAAACAAAAAAAGTTCATCAAAAAAAAAAAAAAACTTTGTTTGAAAGAAATGGTTCATCAAAATAAAATAAAATTGTGAAAAATAAAAAGTCTTTCAAAAACCAATGCTTTTTACGCTTTTCGCCCTTTTACTAACCACTAACCCAACCACCCACCTTTAGCCCAAGCCTAACCCTTCACCCAAAAAGTCCTCTTGATATTTACAAAGGTATATAGTTAAAAAGGAGGAGGATTGATTGCTTGGCAAGCTTATGGTAGGAGTAAGTTCCATGCCGCTCTCGAGTGATTCACTAAAAATACACGTTCGGCCGAGTGTTGAGTGATCCCCCGTGGGGTATGTGAACTTGTATATAAATAGAATTTTAAAAGGCATATTATGCCCTAATAAGTAATTTATCTTATGAAATGTTTTTAATAAATCATGACGAATAGGATTGTAAATAAATAAAAATAAAACTTGATAAAGAATCTTGGAAATCATGATACTCTATGACAAGCCCAAAAACCTTCTCTTCTACCCATTCCATTTGGGAGTGAAAAAAGCCACATTATAAAGAGTTTTGCTTGAGGATAAGCAAAGATTCAAGTGTGGGGGTGTCACACCCCGACGACGTAGAACATACAAAACGTGGCGGAAACGTCGGGGAGTGTTGTAACAGAATCAATTGTTTCAAATCCATGGTAAATGAAGTTTCGTTTTATTAATCAAACATGAAAGTTTACATTGCTTTAAACAAGAACCAAAGAATACATAACATAAATTAACTAGTTCTTGTCTCGTTTTAAGTCACTAAGGCACAGGTCCGCCTAAGTATGTCTTGATAAGTCCTATGCATCATTTCCTGAAAACACATGTGAAAATAGGTACGTCAGCATAAAAATGCCTGTGAGATACATTGGTTTTTGTGAAAACGGAATTCATGACTTATGTTTGAGAAAATGTTTAGTCATGAACCTTGTAATTTGCTTTGTCTTGTAAATCATTTGAGAAATGATAAGATCAGATGATATGTATAAATAAGAGAACACTGTATGGTTAAACGGATAACCATGTAAAATGTGTTTGTATAAGATAAGTCGTTTGTAAAACAATGTCTCGTGAAAAGTGTGTTATTTGTATAAAATGTCATATGTCTCAAATTGAAATGATTCAAATAACGCTACGATATGTAATACCATGCAAACACTTTTATATAGGAAGTACCAGCGGCGTATCCACCATGCTTGTATCATATTACACACGCCTCTTTACTTAATCACTTACTCAAACCAAACCATCAAGATGAAATGTTTAACAACGGTAGAAATGTTTATGCATAGTCAAATGTCTATTGTCAAATGTAAATCATGTCAACAGATACAACTGGTTCACACGGTTCAAATGGTTACAAACGGCTCATATAATCAAAGGGTTAAGACGGTTCACATAGTCAAATGGTTACAACGGTTCGAAATGTAGTATAATGTGTTCATATGCTGGATGAGCATATGCAACAGAAATGCAATGTAAAGCAATGTACTAAGTACGCACACAATGGGCATACATAGCATGTAATGTAATGTAAAACCATGTACTAAGTACGCACACAATGGGCATACATAGCATGAAATGTAATGTAAAACAATGTACTAAGTACGCACACAATGGGCATACATAGCATGAAATGTAATGTAAAACAATGTACTAAGTACGCACACAATGGGCATACATAGCATGAAATGTATTGTAGAGTGATGTACTAAGTATGCACACAATAGGCGTACATAGCATGAAATGTATTGTAAATCGACTGTACTAAGTATGCACACAATGGACATACATAGCATAAACATAATGAAATCATGTACTATATATGTACTAACGAACATAACAAGTATAGGATGTGAAAACAGGAAAGCATGAAAGTAACAAGTAGGCACATGTGTTTCACCCCAAAACAGTTTGGAAAACAGTAAAAGAGGGGTTCAATGTACTCACCTGAGGTTGCTTTGAAGTTCTTGTATAATAACCAAACAATGCTAGAGATCACGGAATATCGAACGACACCTAATAGGTAGCTATGTTAATATACCGGACCTAAATCGGAAGGATCGGATAGTATGCGGGTTCGTAAACCAAACGAGTATGGAGACTCGTGTAATATGGTTTAACAAAGCCTACATACTAAAATGAAACCTAACCTAAGTGCTTACGGCCCATTACGACCCGTTTAGGTAGCTTATGCTACCTTAACGCGTCGTTCGCGTATAACGCGCTTGGAATGCCTAACATCGTGGCCATAAGGTATAACCTCGGAAGGTTATAGCTATGGTCACCTAATGTGTTTGGTCGGATCCTAATGATCGATCAAATGGGTCGGGTTCGAAAGTATAAGCGATGGTTTAGATCGCTTACCTTACGACCCTATATAAGCACTATACTAAAAGTGACGAGCTAAGCATGTTAGGACATGCTTAACTAAGTTTAGAAAACAGGTTTGGCATCAAAACAAAAGGCTTTGATGCTCACGAGTAGTTTGGTTACAAAATACGCAAGAATGCGCATTTTGGCCGAAACTACGACTCGTCACTGAGCCTAGATAACGTGGTAATCAGTAGGTATAGTCACTACGGACTATAACCTTCGTGATCACGCTCACGTTATGAACTTCGTGTTGACCATAAGCTGGTCACACGGAAAGTCAAACAAAACTTTGACTTTCGGACTCGAAAAGCGAATAAATGAACGAAAGAACACTTACGAAGGGTCCCCGCAAGCTAATCTGGATCAAAGAGCTCAGGTATGAAGCAATGGCATCAACTTAGAGCATTTTGATCAGATTGTGTGGGTTTTACTCAAAAAGGGGGGGGGTATTTATAGGAAAAGTAAAGCCGTTAGGATCGTTTCTCGAATATCGTGCCACGATCCAAGCCTTACACTTGTCACAAAGTTGTGGTTACTGAAAAATGGCCCTAATCCTTCAGTTTGTGAAACGGCATTGCCCCTTTTGGGTGTTTGAAAGGCCAAGGCAAGTGGATTAAACATTGAATCTGGTCTGTATGTCTGACGCACCCCGCGTAAGGATTCGGGCAATCCTTACGCGCCCCGCCTGAGGGTCACATATCAGAATTTTCAGTTTTAGTCCCTGCACTTCAGAAACATGCAATTTGGCCCATTTTTGGCACGTTTAAGCCCCGTTAACCTCATTTCAAGGCTCTAAGATGAAGTTAAAGTGTAGGGGACTTGAAATATGCTCAAAAATATTCCGGATGTCGGTTCGTTTGGTCGTACAATCGCGATGTTCGCTTAATTACGACGGAATGCGCATAAGCGCGAAAGACGATCCAAATGCCGCGACGAATGGATTTTTCTTATGCTAAACACTAAGGCATAATATAAGGATGCTTACATAAATTTTTGGATGTCCGGATGTATTCAGAACGTAAGTTATGCGGAAAAGTGCAAACTTGTGCACTTTTTGACACTTTTAGCCCCTGAATGATCCAAAAGTTTATTTTAGCATACCAAACCCCTCAAAGCCTATTTCTAAGCTATGTAAAGGATATTTATGGTATGTTTAACTTATGGACATGTTCCGGAATGTTCGTTACCGTTCAAATTGGCATACTTTCACAGTTTGTCAAGTTTAGTCCCTGTAAGTGAATTAACTTGTTTTTGCCAAACCAAAAGCCTTCAAAACTTATTTCTAAGTTATGCAAAGGTTATTTAAGGTATGTTGAGTATATGTTGATGTTCCGGAGTATTTGTCGCATTAAACTGAGTACGTTTACGCACCAGTTTGCGTATAATTCCCCAGAAAGCGATGTAGAGTTTGAAATTGAACAAGAATTGATATGTGCAAAAGACACACATATTTATACCAGATCCCAAGTATAAAATACAATATTTCATTGGCTTGGTATTTGTTTGATGGTCGCGGTGACACAGGTGTCACAGTCTCCCCTACTTTAGGAAATTTCGTCCCGAAATTTATTCGTAGGAGTCTATTTGTGACTCTGCCAAATAACCATCAGCGATATGCAAGGCAATGTCCTGTCATTTCCTTAACGGTCATTCTTCAGAAATGAAAATGAACAGACGGAGTCATTTTCCTCAACGAGTATTCTTCAGAAATGCAAATGACGGAATAAGCAAACGGATGTTCATTTCCTTAACGGACAGATCCTTAGAAACGAAAAATAAACAGACGGAGTCATTTTCAATGGTTGCTTCATCAGAAATGGAAATGGAGGATTACACAACGGATATTCATTTCCTTAACGGACAGATCCTTAGAAATGAAAAATGAACAGACGGAGTCATTTTCAATGGTTGCTTCATCAGAAATGGAAATGAAGGATTACACAACGGATATTCATTTCCTCAACGGGTAAATCTTCAGAAATGAAAATTAACTAACGGAGTCATTTTCAACGGTTGCTTCATCAGAAATGGAAATGAAGGATTACACAACGGATATTCATTTCCCCAACGGATAAATCGTCAGAAACGAAAATGAACTAACGGAGTCATTTTCAACGGTTGCTTCATCAGAAATGGAAATGAAGGATTACACAACGGATATTCATTTCCTCAACGAGTAAGTCTTCAGAAACGAAAATGAACTTAACGGAGTCATCTTCAACGGTTGCTTCCTCAGAGTTGGAAATGAAGGATTACACAACGGATATTCATTTCCTCAACGGGTAAGTCTTCAGAAACGAAAATGAACTAACGGAGTCATTTTCAACGGTTGCTTCATTAGAAATGGAAATGAATAGGGTTAACTCTAGACACATGACAAAACTTGCTGTGATTTCTGTGCACTAAATTCCATAATTATGTATGCATCCATAATTACGTAATCCCTTGCACAGTCCGCACAGTTTGTTTTGTAATGTTTTGGGGAAGGATATCAAACTTGTGATGAGGGTGACTAGACTTCCATCGGGTCCTTTTAATTTGATCGACATGGGATCTTCTTAGTTAGGCCACCAAGGAGTCCTTTCAGCTATATCATCACATGATATCCCTAACCAGATTTTTGGATCAATCTGTTTAACTAGACCACTCAAGGGGTCTAATTATGAAGTAGTACTTTATAATCCGAGGGACTTAACTATAACATAGAAGTCCATTGAGGATTTTAAGTAATACCTTTGGGTATCCTACTATGAATCTCTTGTACAAGGATATGTAAAATTCTACGAAGATTTGGATAACATAACAACACATAAGGGAACACATAAGCACAAAGTCACATAATTGTTTAACTTGATTATAATTTGTTATTAACTTGTTATTGATTGAATACGGATATGGAAACCAATCGACGGGTCTCAATGTTCATTGGAATCTATCTGAGAAGATAGAAAGATCTCCCAAAATTCGATTTTTGATTACAAGGAATTATCATATTCGAATTAAGGTATACAACAATTAAGGACTTACGGGAAATCCTTAGGTACCCTATTAAGGATTTATAGTGGTACTTTGGGTATTCGTCAGGTGTTGTAACTTGCGCCTTGTATTTCGTTTTCCTTAGAAGAAACGGGTACTTAGGAATTTCGTGGAAGACGCAAGAGATCATAGAATGGGAGAATTTTGGGGGTAGTTTGTTCTTCAAGGAATACGGTTCTTTGATTGTCGGTATTGCAAAGGATATGTCGTTTATTCATGCAACCACAGAAATACATTGCAATGTAAATAAGAGATTATTTATAAACAACGATAACAACTGTTTCTTGGGCCTTGACAACAAAAGAAAATAATACATAAGACGTGATTATTTCTAAACGATGTTGTCTTCTAGTCAGTCAGGTGCTCATCCTTGTGCTGGATTTGCATTAGCAAGCTTCGGGCAATTTCTTCGGAAATGACCCATCTCGCCACAGTTGAAACAAGAACCTGGTAGAAAACGACCTTGAGCAGGATTGTTGCCAGCTTGGTTTGGCGCAACTGCAGTTGGGCAGACTCTTGCTGTGTGGCCTATAAGTCCACAAGTTTGGCATTTGCGGCACTGTACATTGGCGCGATGATGGAGGCTACATTGGTTGCACAAGGGTGCAGTTCCATTGTATGGTTTTCTAGCAGGGGGTTGAGCTGGTTGGTTGGGGACGGCTTGACCATTGTGAGCGACCACGGCGAAGTTCTGAGAAGCCTTTCGCTTCTTTGACTTCTTAGAGGATTCAGTCTGTTCATCCATGGTCTTTGATTCCTCGATTGGGTTCGATTCCCCGACCGGTTTCTTGTCACCTTTTCGGAAAAGTTTACCTTTCCTGATCTTTGATTCAGTCAACGTTGCAGATAGCTCAATGGCCTGTCTAACTGTAGTAGGGTTGCTACCAGTCACAATGTCTTGTATTGAGTCAGGGAGGCCATCAATGTACTTTTCAATTGCCTTATCTAAAGGTGTAACCATATCCGGGCATAACAAACTTAACTCCTCATAACGATCCGTGTAGGCTCGATGCTCACCGCTAACTTGCTTAAGGTCGTCGAATTCCGTTTCCAAGGCCCTGATCTCGTGACGAGGACAAAATTCCTTCATCATCAGAGCTCGAAGCTCTTGCCATGTTTGAGCCAGTGCCACATCGGCACCCCTATCTCTCATCACACCATTCCACCATGTCAAAGCTCGTTTCTCAAAGACGCTAGATGCGAATTCTACCTTTCGCTCGTTTGGACATTGAACATGTCTGAAGGTGTTCTCTAAACTCTCGAACCATTGCAGAAGTGCAGTCGCTCCTTGAGACCCATAAAACTTTGATGGCTTAGCCGAGTTGAACGTCTTGAAGTTGCAGGGGGCATTATTGTTGTTGTTGGCTTGGTTCCATTGAGCAAAGAGGTTTGGGAATTGAGCAGCTATTTGCTGCGCAATAATCTCTGCTAGTTCGGCAGTTGCTATCTGGTTTTCGCGTCGAGGAGGCATTCTAAAAGAGAAACAAGAAAGAAAACTAATGAAATGGCATTGGGTAAGAATAGGATGTTACAATTACCGGCCATAATCATGGTTGATGGTCATTTGTTTGAATCCACGAAGCAGACAAACAACACCAAGGCTGAATCAAAGCAAATAGATCCTCATAGTGTATCGCGAAGACATGCTCGCCTATAAGTGGACACTCACCCCAAGAGTTCCCAGGTAAGAATGACTGGTCCGATTATGTGGATTTGTACGAACACTCTAGCCTTAGACAGAAAACCCAAGGTACAAGCATTCACTCTTCCGGTTTGCACGTGTTCACACTATTTAGGACCCAACACTTTGATAAGAGTTTTGAAAATTCAAAGGGGTTCAAAACCTTATAAAAGAGGGTTCAAAACCTTACAATAGAGGGTTCAAAACCTAGTAATCGATCATCCTAGAACAGATGATTAGTTTTCAAAGCGGTTTTGAAATTTATGTTCTTGTTGTGGTCATCGCCTAAGGATAGGTGACGGTATTGTTTTATGAATAAACGCAAGTGAACTCGCGTTAGGGTCCTAAGAAGGTTATAGACTAGGTCAAAGTATTACTAATAACCTAATTCCCTATAACCATTGGCTCTGATACCAACTTTTCTGTCACACCCCGACCACGTAGAATATACAAAACGTGGCGGAAACGTCGGGGAGTGTTGTAACAGAATCAATTGTTTCAAATCCATGGTAAATGAAGTTTCGTTTTATTAATCAAACATGAAAGTTTACATTGCTTTAAACAAGAACCAAAGAATACATAACATAAATTAACTAGTTCTTGTCTCGTTTTAAGTCACTAAGGCACAGGTCCGCCTAAGTATGTCTTGATAAGTCCTATGCATCATTTCCTGAAAACACATGTGAAAATAGGTACGTCAGCATAAAAATGCCTGTGAGATACATTGGTTTTTGTGAAAACGGAATTCATGACTTATGTTTGAGAAAATGTTTAGTCATGAACCTTGTAATTTGCTTTCTCTTGTAAATCATTTGAGAAATGATAAGATCAGATGATATGTATAAATAAGAGAACACTGTATGGTTAAACGGATAACCATGTAAAATGTGTTTGTATAAGATAAGTCGTTTGTAAAACAATGTCTCGTGAAAAGTGTGTTATTTGTATAAAATGTCATATGTCTCAAATTGAAATGATTCAAATAACACTACGATATGTAATACCATACAAACACTTATATATAGGAAGTACCAGCGGCGTATCCACCATGCTTGTATCATATTACACACGCCTCGTTACTTAATCACTTACTCAAACCAAACCATCAAGATGAAATGTTTAACAACGGTAGAAATGTTTATGTATAGTCAAATGTCTATTGTCAAATGTCTATTGTCAAATGTAAATCATGTCAATAGATACAACTGGTTCACACGGTTCAAATGGTTACAAACGGCTCATATAATCAAAGGGTTAAGACGGTTCACATAGTCAAATGGTTACAACGGTTCGAAATGTAGTATAATGTGTTCATATGCTGGATGAGCATATGCAACAAAAATGCAATGTAAAGCAATGTACTAAGTACGCACACAATGGGCATACATAGCATGTAATGTAATGTAAAACCATGTACTAAGTACGCACACAATGGGCATACATAGCATGAAATGTAATGTAAAACAATGTACTAAGTACGCACATAATGGGCATACATAGCATGAAATGTAATGTAAAACAATGTACTAAGTACACACACAATGGCCATACATAGCATGAAATGTATTGTAGAGTGATGTACTAAGTATGCACACAATAGGCGTACATAGCATGAAATGTATTGTAAATCGACTGTACTAAGTATGCACACAATGGACATACATAGCATAAACACAATGAAATCATGTACTATATATGTACTAACGAACATAACAAGTATAGGATGTGAAAACAGGAAAGCATGAAAGTAACAAGTAGGCACATGTGTTTCACCCCAAAACAGTTTGGAAAACAGTAAAAGAGGGGTTCAATGTACTCACCTGAGGTTGCTTTGAAGTTCTTGTATAATAACCAAACAATGCTAGAGATCACGGAATATCAAACAACACCTAATAGGTAGCTATGTTAATATACCGGACCTAAATCGGAAGGATCGGATAGTGTGCGGGTTCGTAAACCAAACGAGTATGGAGACTCGTGTAATATGGTTTAACAAAGCCTACATACTAAAATGAAACCTAACCTAAGTGCTTACGGCCCATTACGACCCGTTTAGGTAGCTTATGCTACCTTAACGCGTCGTTCGCGTATAATACGCTTGGAATGCCTAACATCGTGGCCATAAGGTATAACCTCGGAAGGTTATAGCTATGGTCACCTAATGTGTTTGGCCGGATCCTAATGATCAACCAAATGGGTCGGGTTCGAAAGTATAAGCGATGGTTTAGACCGCTTACCTTACGACCCTATATAAGCACTATACTAAAAGTGACGAGCTAAGCATGTTAGGACATGCTTAACTAAGTTTAGAAAACAGGTTTGGCATTAAAACAAAAGGCTTTGATGCTTACGAGTAGTTTGGTTACAAAATACGCAAGAATGCGCATTTTAGCCGAAACTACGACTCGTCACTGAGCCTAGATAACGTGGTAATCAGTAGGTATAGTCACTACGGACTATAACCTTCGTGATCACGCTCACGTTATGAACTTCGTGTTGACCATAAGCTGGTCACATGGAAAGTCAATCAAAACTTTGACTTTCGGACTCGAAAAGCGAATAAAAGAACGAAAGAACACTTACGAAGGGTCCCCGCAAGCTAATCTTGATCAAAGAGCTCAGGTATGAAGCAATGGCATCAACTTAGAGCATTTTGATCAGATTGTGTGGCTTTTACTCAAAAGGGGGGGGTATTTATAGGAAAAGTAAAGCCGTTAGGATCGTTTCTCGAATATCGTGCCACGATCCAAGCCTTACACTTGTCACAAAGTTGTGGTTACTGAAAAATGGCCCTAATCCTTCAGTTTGTGAAAGGACATTGCTCCTTTTGGGTGTTTGAAAGGCCAAGGCAAGTGGATTAAACATTGAATCTGGTCTGTATGTCTGACGCGCCCCGCGTAAGGATTTGGGCAATCCTTACGCGCCCCGCTTGAGGGTCACAGATCAGAATTTTCAGTTTTAGTCCCTGCACTTTAGAAACATGCAATTTGGCCCATTTTTGGCACGTTTAAGCCCCGTTAACCTCATTTCAAGGCTCGAAGATGAAGTTAAAGTGTAGGGGACTTGAAATATGCTCAAAAATATTCCGGATGTCGGTTCGTTTGGTCGTACGATCGCGATGTTCGCTTAATTACGACGGAATGTGCATAAGCGCGAAAGACGATCCAAATGCCGCGACGAATGGATTTTTCTTATGCCAAACACTAAGGCATAATATAAGGATGCTTACATAAATTTTTTGATGTCCGGATGTATTCAGAACGTAAGTTATGCGGAAAAGTGCAAACTTGTGCACTTTTTGACACTTTTAGCCCCTGAATGATCCAAAAGTTTATTGTAGCATACCAAACCCCTCAAAGCCTATTTCTAAGCTATGTAAAGGATATTTATGGTATGTTTAACTTATGGACATGTTCCGGAATGTTCGTTACAGTTCAAATTGGCATACTTTCGTAGTTTGTCAAGTTTAGTCCCTGTAAGTGAATTAACTTGTTTTTGCCATACCAAAAGCCTTCAAAACTTATTTCTAAGTTATGTAAAGGTTATTTAAGGTATGTTGAGTATATGTTGATGTTCCGGAGTATTTGTCGCATTAAACTGAGTACGTTTACGCACCAGTTTGCGTATAATTCCCTAGAAAGCGAAGTAGAGTTTGAAATTGAACAAGAATTGATATGTGCAAAAGACACACATATTTATACCAGATCCCAAGTATAAAATACAATATTTCATTGGCTAGGTATTTGTTTGATGGTCGCGGTGACACAGGTTTCAGAGGGGGTATTTTATGTGCACAAAATGCAACATATAAATTACATCATTTGTGGCATAAAACTAACCCTTTTTTAGTACTAATGTTGGAAAAAGTGTGCTTTTGTCTTCCTTTTGTATTTTTAGGATTAAATGAGCTCAAATAGACAAAAGAAGCAAAAATACAGCTAAATCTAACATAAATACAAGAAAAGGAACAAACGTGGCATGCCCGACCTCCCGACAACATCTTCCCATGCAAAACAAGAAAACAGAAGCCTGAACACGCCCCATGCTTAGTGAGCACGGGGGCGTGCCCAAGTGTCAGCAGAAAATGCAAAGTGGTTGAAGCTTCCAGCACCCACCACAGGGCCATGCTCAGCTGACACGGGGCCGTGGTCAACTATAAGATTCGCGAAATCCAGGCAAATCTTGATAGTACAGATATGCTTCTGCACACGGGGTCGTGCTTAGCGGACACGGGGGCGTGGTCAACTAATGCAGACAAACTGCATTTAATGAAGAAAGAGAGGAGGATGGACACGGGGCCGTGTCCAGTGGACACGGGGTCGTGTCCAGTGGACACGGGGTCGTGCCCGAGCTTCTGTTCAGCCTATAACTATAAGTTCTTGGAGCTCTTGCAACTCATCCCTTGGCACACCACCTCTCTCACACTTCACCCACCACCCACCACCATCACAACACCATCATCCACCACCATCATCCATTGTCCATCATAGAGTGTGTGAGTCGTCTTGGGATCCAAGATTGATCGTAAGAGTTCTTGACAAACAAAGGCCACGTTTGCCTAAGTCTCTTACATCACTTGGTGAAGACAAGTGTTTAGTGTAATACTTTTTATTTTTAATCTTTTGCACTTTTTAATTGGTTTTGTATTAATGACTTTAATTACTAGATTCTTATGTTGAAGGTGATTCTTCCTTATCGTTTGTCCGTGGTGTCTTGGCATTATTTTACTGTCTATATAAAATAAAAGATTTTCACCATTCATATCTCCACGGTCTATATGGAGGTATGTTGGCTACCTGGTCGGGGGTTAAGGGAACCGTTTGGTAAGAGTCTTGCCATTGTTCATTGTATAGATCCTGCAAAGGACCTGGGTCAAATTTAGTAGGACCACCTTCAATACCCAACGGTATTGAATGGCGGGGGTCCAAACTCTTTGACCCCCTCATAAGTTAAACTACTATTAAAACTTTAACCCGGCTACTTAGGACTGTATCGCCTTCAAAAGAGGGGCCTACCACATTACGCATTAATAACTTAATTAATTATCTTTCAATAATCCGACCCTTTAGGATTGTATCCTTGCTAACTCAAACTACTGGGTTGAGGGTAACGTCGCTTTCAAAAGAGGGGCCTACTACAATAACTAAGATAATCTCTTAAACAAGTGCAAAAGTGCGAAAATAATAAAAGGTTACACTACACACGAGTCGGATCCAAGTGATTCATCTTGTCTATCTGTTTTTATTTTTATTTTACTTTTCAGCATTTTAGTTAGTTTTATTTTCCTAGTTTAAAAACATTTTTCTAACATTTTGATCTGATTAGACGTTGAGGATAAACCGGTACTAAAAGCTCTTGTGTCCTTGGATGACCTCGGTATCTTACCAACACTATACTACGTCCACGATGGGTGCACTTGCCCATATGTGTGTTTAGTGTTAGTGAATATCGTGTTTATAAATTTAAAACTTGGCTAAAAAGTGTAAAAAGGGCTTAAAATATACATCTAAAATATATCGCATCATAATTCATGGAATGAAACACCTTAGATCATGTGTGATTAGGGTCATACATCTAAGCACCATTAATCCAGTTTGGACCTAAGTACAGAGGGTTAGATCTAATGGGTATTGGTGAGACCCACTCTTGGTCGTGGACCCATACAAAAGAGTGCGTTTATGTCCCAGTCGATAGTAGTCGACACGAAATCGTCTAGGTTTGGATTGCTTCCTAAATCGTCACACATATTAATGTCCTCGCGAAACATTAATGATCAACGATTTCATTGACGCTTTACATACTACATCATTACATACAAATACATCTTATACAACTCACATGTTATGGATACAGTTTATACAACTCACATTTTATGGATACCTTTTATACAACTCACATTTTACATATACATTTTATACAACTCACATTTTACAGATACATCTCATACAACTAAATTGCATGAACTCGCCAACTTTTGTTGATGTTTTCAAACTTAACATGTATTTCAGGTAATAAGTGGACCATGCAGACATTTTAGTCAAGGAAAGCAAGTATCAAGACTCCATGCCACCATTTGAAGGGTTTGCCCGTTATATACCGCCTCTTTACGGTGATATAGTGGTCAAAGCCTTGACATTTTAAGACTTACATTTTGATGTATAAAATAATGACAACTTACTTTCATTTGATGGTTTGTAACCAATACATTTAACTTATGTTGCGTTCTTTTGAAACGATTATGACAGTGGCATTGGAGCTTGTTTTTATTCATTTAGTATGTTCACTTATATTGTTATGCAATGAGAACCAATCAGATTACACCTCGCGCTTCCGCTATGAGCGGGTGTGACAGATTGGTATCAGAGCATCGATTGTAGTGAACCAGGATTCTTTCTCGAGTCTAAGTCTACAATCACTAGGGACCTCTCACGAAAACCTCTTATTCATATTGAACAGATTATAAATAAAATTGGACAGGTCAAAAGGTTTTCATTGCATAAACAATTTTCAAGGTCCACTACAACAAAAATTCACTTCATATAAATCAAGCGAGGACATTTCCATGGGTGAAGTCTATGAGAAATAGACACATTACATTAACAGACTATGTGCCTACAATATATTACATTATCAGTTTATGCATTATAAACGGTTTACAAGATCAACTTATGCAAGATAGAAATCCTTGTTAGATAGGATTTTGTGTGATTATATATAAATGATTTATATATGTGTTCTAAGGAATATTGGGGCAAGAATAAAATGCCTTCAACTTCGAATTCCATTGTCATCCTTAACACACATAACATGGTTAAGACCCGACATGTTTTACATAAGACATAATAATCTATTTCAAAAACATAACATATTTTATACAATACATCTTCCATGAGAATATCGACCTCACGTCTATTACAGAGCTTATAACGAACGTGGTTTCTGAGTGAGACCATAAAGCATTGATCCCGTGGAAGAATGGTTACTTTCTCGCGGATGCTGAGACGCCTGACTTCAGTAGTGACGATGAGGCAGAGGTGGCAGCCTTAGACAACAACTCTATTAGTGGGACGAGGTCCCTGTGGCTCATACAAATCATGATTGACGACACTCTTGTCCAGTTAAGGAAGATGAGGTACTCATCTTCCTGGTGCCCCTCCAGTTGTTATCTTTACAAATTCTCTCTATTTTTATTTCATTTAATGTCGTGCCATTCTGCGAGTAATGACAACGGACGTTGACACGTGAACTATCACGAAGTTTCCTTCTATGTTGAAGGTATATAGACAATAGTGTCCTCTCTCTAACTGATCGCCTGCTCTGAACGAGAGAATGCTAGGGTGACCATGCAAGACAATTTATTATTACGGGGGCCCACGTAACAACAACTTGTAGTGCATGGAAATTCTGGTGGACTCTGCAGGTCAAGCTAATGATCACTATCCATTCAAAATTCTTAAGTGTTCAAGTTTCTATACAGTAGAACACTAACTGAGATGGTTACTATAACACCCTACAATACAGGAAGACGATACGTATTCATTCGCGTCTAAACGTTTGATCTATAACACGAGTTGTTCGAGACTTGTCATCTAAACAAACAAAACTTGTTAACCACTCATGGAGGATCTTTCCTCAGCATTCTAGAATTCTTGTACATGAGTTGGTTCCTTGGTGTCTATGGCACCTTATCTTACTTATTGGAAATGAATACCATAAATTCCGTCATTTGACATTTGTCATATCTAAAGGGATAGTATGGCATGAGCCATGCTACAACTCCCTCATTGCATTCTATTCGACATCTATGAAGATCTTAATGATCTTGTTGGAGCTCGTGAAGCTCAAGCACTATTACCATATTCGTCACATGGGCAAGTACGACAAAGGAATTTCTCTACTTCGGATGATCAAAGCCTATGTAGTATGGAATGCATACTATAGAGACGGAGGCCACTGGTTGGTTTCCCCTCCTCAACAAATTATTTCGTTTTCCACTTAGACATATGACTAGTACACGCAAGAGGCGCTACGCATTTTGGTTGCGGTTATCCACATTATCATTTATTTAAACATGTATAAACAATATGATCTTGAGGATTTTATGACCAATTTCCTTCTTCATTCTTGGGCACATGATAGACTATATTTATCCAAAATATATGTCTAGATTCTTTTAATGTAGTATATTAAAAAGATCATGGCACCAGGAGGATGGTCTACACCCAAAAAGGGGTTAACTAATCAACATCTCACAGTCAAACTAAAGTTCTTATGGAACAACACGAGGGTGCAGAAATTGAATAACATGAGGTTAATCGGGACGACACTAGTGACGGTACTGGTGGTACTGGTAGTTCAAGTGATTCAAATCCCGATGGATCGGGAATGAGTAGCAATGCCACACCAGAAGATGCGACCACACAAGGCCTTAATTTTAAGACTTTTCGGATTGTAAGCGGCAAGACCTCATTAATACGAGAGGTGCGGTAGGTTCTGTCTGCCACGTAAAGACAATGAAGTCGGTTAGTCATACTAGGAAACGCATTCCTGAGTAGACAATTAGATACACAGAGAGGCTCTTGCTGAACGCAACCTTAACTTGATGGAATCTCCAGGTACAAACGCTAGGAAGGGATACAGTGAAGAGGTTGTCGGGGGAAGAACTCAAGGATCTTATACGAGAAGAGTATTTCTCACTGATTTAAATTCAAAGGATGGAAACAAAATTCTAGAACTCGATCATGATTAGAGCCAATGTTGTTGGTTACACTCGAGGCTTTCACGATATCTCAAGGGTTGTTTCCATACTACGTAACACCCGAATTCAAACGCATTGCGCGTTACATATGGCCCGGAGATCCGAGGCATGACCGCATCATCCCACCCTACCTCGATAACTCAAATAGCTCGACACGTTTCCAATCAATCAACATTTCACATCCATGTTATTTGATACGGGTGCCAATTTTAGCTTCATCTCAACATTTCACATACATGAGTTTCATGGCTAGGGACGGGATTGTCCTAGCTATAATTAGGGACTAGGTTATCCTACATCTAAACATATGGTTGGGTTATCCAACATCTAAACATATGGATCGGGTTATCCTACATCTAAACATATGGATTGGGTTATCCTACATCTAAACATAGGGTTCCTAAAACTATACAGTGAAGTCCTCGCCACACAGAATTTAAAATGTACTTGGCCTAGAGCCAAGTAAGCTAGACGTCCCCTCATTCTATAGAATCAGACATACGGTAAACTAGTCGAGTTAGGGAAAGTTGTTAGAGGATGTTCCTTGGAACTTGGCTAGCGAAGATTCAGCATCAATCTCTTACCCGTTGAGTTGGGTAGTTTCGACGTTGTGGTTGGCATGGATTGGTTATCCGATAACCAAGCCGAAGTCTTTTGTCATGAGAAGGTCATTCGCCTACCACCACTGAACAAAGAGACACTTGTTATTCACGGAGAGAAGCACAACACACCATTACCGATCATTAATTACAAGAAGGCACAGAAGTGCTTACGGAAAGGTTGTATTGCCTTTCTGGGACATGTTGTTGACAAGAAGGCCGTTGGGCCACAACTGACAGATATTCCGGTGGTAAAAGAGTTTCCTTAAATATTTCCTGTATAGGATCGTGAAACGACCTAACGAGTCGATCAGAAGAGTGCTCAGACAGAATCAGAGGCAGAATTCATTGATTCTGTCTTTGTTTAGCTTGAATTCACTATTAACTGTCTCGTTTATTGATCACAAAGCAAAATACAGCACGTAGACACTTCGACGGAGCTTCGCCGTCGGAAACATGAATGTTACAACTGATTTTGCTCGGATGGATATATATAGGCATGTGATTCCGCTTGAACATGCTCAAGCAGAATCACATCTCAAGCGGAATCACCACCCTAACTCAATCTCTAGATTTAGGGATCATCTGATTTCGCTTGAAATGACTCCGTGTCATTTCAAGCGGAATTACCTATAATATCCCATTTCTCGTTTTTCGTGCACTATACAATTAGTTCTAATCTAAGACTCGAACGAAGATGAAGTCGACAGACAACTGCACCAACAGACACCCCCTTGAATGTTGACGGAATCTTCAGTGAGAGTCTTCAGCATGACGACTCTTCAATCTTGAATGGTCTTCTTTCTTTCTTAGCATGTACCAGGATCTACTCTTTGGCTCTAACCTCGTCAGACTTCCCCTTTCGTCAAGCTGGGATCGCTGTCTGGAATTAGCTATCACCTTGAGATCAATCCTTGGCTTTATCTCTGATTAAGCTCTCCACAGGTTTTGAATTGCATCCTGGTTTTCCGTAACAACAGGATCAGGCACCTTTCTTTCACCTACACACATCTCAAACACTCATAAACAAATTTTCTCGTTTAAAATCTTATCAAAATTTTGAAACATTCTAAATTCTGATTCAAATTAATGAATCATCTAAACATTTCAAAAATTTCCAACTCAAACATTCTTATCCAAACCATTAGTTCGACATGTTTAGCCTTTGGAATTTCGAAGATCAGCTCTTCATCATCAGTTGTCGAAACTCTTTTTGGATTTTTCAAAATATGAGACATAAATGCAAGAACAGAATTTAAATGCAGAAATGAAATATGTACACACACTATTTTTGTGAGTTTGTGTAAGAGGATCATATCAGTTTATGAGACAAATCACCAACACCGTTAAGCTTCATTTCATTTTAATTTCTAAACAATTCCCACAGATTGACGATATATTTGTCCTCTTAAACTCAATCTAAAAACTTTCGAAATGCTTACCGATACGTTTAAGTATATTAATTTTGCGCTAAGTTCTTATGGACCCCACGATCTCAGCATATCCCCTCATCATGCAATACACTGGCTCAAGTAATACCTTTAAACTTTGATCAACTGTGATTTGTGCGAAAACAACGCAGAATGTTTAAACATTAACAATCAGGTCGATACTTACGTATACGCAGAGAAAGTCCAATGTTTAAACAAAATAAAGAAACTCAAAACAAGTTGAAATTGTTTAGGCTTTAACCACCAGTTCGATACTCACGTATACACAGAGGTGATCCAAAGCGTAAACAAAACACCAACGAAAATAAAGCAGAACGTTTAGGCAATAACATCTAGGTCGATACTCACGTATACGCAGGGGATGCCCAATGCTTAAACAAAATAAAGAAATAAAACAAGTTTAAATCTTTGCAAAAGAAATACACAATCACAGTATCATTTTTAGCAAAGTTGTGAAAATTCAAAAACTTAACCAGTTTTTATGCTTTTTGGCATTCAGCGATTACTGAGCAGGCACACAATCAAGAAGGACAAAACTATGTACTATGCTTTCAATCATGTTTTCCACTAGAACTAGGCTTTTTCTTTATGTTTGAATCGTTATCGCAAATCTACTAGTCTAGCTGAGTCTATCGTCACATCTTTAGTGAGACTGTTTATCGCTTTTGGCATTACATTTCTTTAGCATGCTGTGATAGTCCACTGATTTACTATCATTTCCTCTTATACCAACAAAACTCATTTTTGAATTTTTCAATGTTTTTGACTTTTTCAAATTTTCAATTTTTTTTAATTTTTACTCCCCCTAAAATCAAAATATATTTCAATTTTGATTTTCTGGGAAAATTTGAAACAGCCTGTACAAACTTGACAACATGATGAGAATCACTTCAATTCTCCATCCACATGGCGTAAACAATCAGAACTCCCCCTTACAACAAACTATTCTCCCATTGTGATTTCAAAACACTTAAGTTTGTTTTAATCAAAATGGTTTTTCCGGAAAATTAGTTTGTTTACCAACCACTTGTAGGTTTGGGGACACTTTATCACTTTGTTCTCCTTAAACACATGAAAGATTTATCATTTCCGGTTTTAAACCTCAACACCACTTGTATAAAATCAAGTACAATTTAATGTCCTTGATTAACCACTTGTCGATCGAAATATCAATGATCGAATTATCATCCACTTCGGTGATATTTCTCAAGAAAGATGCCGATTCATGTTCCACACTTACCAACCTGGGAACTCCGGCAAGTTAGGTTTTTCATTTGAACAGATTCACCCAAGCCTGACGGTCCTTGGGTGATTTTGAATTCTTGTTCAACAATGCTGGAAAATTTGCATCATCCATTGTTAGACCAGAATTCTCAATTTTTATCTCAACAAATGGCTCTTCTGGTTTTGATGAACCAGATTCATCGTCTGAACATGGCTCCTTTGACTTTGAAGAGTCAAGATCATTGCTAACAACTGGCTCCTTTGTTTCCGGGAAAACAAATTCATCACCAGGAAGTGAAAATTTCTCTTTCTTTGTTTTGTTAATCTATTGAGTAACCACTTTATCTTTCTTCAAGATCTCTTTCTTTTCTGTCCTCAGATTTGTATCTGATGAATTCGTTTTGCAAGACTTGTCATTCTTTGGAAAGCAAGACGATTTATCAGAACTTTTATCTGTTTTACCAGTTGTATCCGAGGACAAATCCTTTCCAGATACTCTCTTGCCTTCTTCCTCTTTTTCCTCAGTCTGTCTTTCTGCCCTTGTGAAAGCTTCACTTTTGGTTCTGGAACTTTCTGTTTTTTAAACTTTAAGTCCTTGAACTTTCTGTTCTTTGGGCTTGACATAGAATGGCTTCTTTGCCATTTTCTGAGATTCAGCCCTCGATCTTCCCTTTGACCTCATTAGGCAATCCCTGGCAATGTGACCTTTGATTTGGCAGTTATAGCATCTTCTCGTCTCATAACTCCAACTCTGGCAGTTAACAACAATGTGTCCTTTCACACCACACGTGTAACACACTCTGTTATCGTACCATTCACCACTTTCATACCAAATATTCAGATCATAACATTGTTTGGCTCTGTGGTAATCATCGCTCCTCCTGAAAACTGGATTGGGCTTTGAAGCACTGTGGTCAAACCTACACCACTCATTACCAACTCTTTTTGAGTTTTCATTTTTCATTTTTTGTGGTTTTTGATTGCGATTGGATGATTGATATGATGAGCTTTTATCTTCTTTTTGAACAGTTTTCTTATTTTTCATTTTTTGTTTTGATTTTGCATTCTTTTCCAAAGGTTTCTGCTTTGAACATTCACCTTTTTCTGTGGAATGCAAATTCGTTTTCTGAAACTTTTCTTTTAATTTCAAAAACAATTTCTGTTTTTCAATTTTTTCATTTTCATCATCAGATTTCTCATCGCAATCTTCAATTTTGACTTTGTCAAAACTTGTGACATTGTCACTTATTGGAACAGAATTGATCGGTTTTGGACAAGGATGCTTCAAAAATTCTGATGAAGTCACAAAACCTTTCAATTTTTTCTCAAGCTCATTAATTTTAGTTCTTGAATTCTTACCTTCATTTTCAAGCTGAGATATTCTTTCAACATGAGACTTGATTGTCTTTTCATTTTCAATTTTAATGTTTTCAAGAACAAACTTTTCATTTTCTAAACCTTTTATCTGTTCTTGAAATTTTGTTTCATTTGCTTTCAAATTTTTGTTTTCAAGCTTTATCCAGAAATCTTCATTTTCTGATGATTTCTTTTTGCTTTCAGAATCTTTTTCTTTCTCTTTCAAAATCTTGTTTTCTAATGTCAAACTGTTCAAATCACTTAACAGTTTAACATTTCAGATTTCAGCTCTTCAAAAATTCCCTGCAACATAAGGATCTGTTTATCATCAGATTGCTTCTCATCTTTCAACTTTTTGACTTCCAATGTCAAACTTTCCGCATCCTTCAAGAGTTTGACATTGTCAGCTTCAAGTTTATCATATTTAGAGCATACTGATTCAGAACTTGAGGATTCATTCTTCATAGATTCTTCATTCTTTTGAATTTCCTTTATCTCTGTTTTATATGTTCATGCACAAAAGATTTTAACAAAATCAAGAGGATTTAAATTTTTATCAATGTAACGTCCTCTCTTATAGTCATATCTCATGTTTCGTTGTGCAGTAAAACATATACAGATTCTTCTATCTATTACAGTAATTACATCCAAATTTACTTTATCTAGATTTCCCAAATTCAATTCATCTAGATTCCCTTTTATCTTATTCATCAATGTTTTCTTCTTTTCAAAATTTTCATAACTATGCTTTTGAAGTTTATTGATGAAATCAGATGGATGTAATTTTGAAAATTTAGACTCTTGTTTTATCTTTTTCAATACATCATCCCATTCAGCAGGTAATGCATCTGCAAACTTTGATATTTTTTCAGCATCTGTCAATTTTATTTCAAACATTTTTAATTTGTCTATTAAGTGATCAAATCTTCTTTTCATCTCTTTCACTGTTTCATCCTTTTGACACGCAAAATTTTTAAGTCTGAGCGTCCAAATACTTTTATCATCTTGTTCATACACGCTCATTCTATACCAACCATAACCACTATTTAACCTTTCAATAAAATCATTTTCTTTTTCGTCAAACATTTCTGCCATATTTCAAACAGTCCCGACAAATTTCACACAAAACCGACTTTCAAGCGAAATAAGGGTTTTCAAGTGGAATACCCTTTTGGAGCGGAATCACAACTTATCACAAAATAACTGATTTCGCTTGAAATGTTTCAAGCGGAATTAGTTTTCAAATCAAGACAATCCAAGCGAAATCACAACTTCAAGCGAAATCAGTTGTGATTTCAAGCGAGACTACGTTATCAAGCGGAATTAAACCAGTTTTTCAAGCGGAATAGGTATTTCAAGCGGAATCAAGTGCTGATTTTGCTTGAAAAGCTGTTGACGTCACAATTCCGATTTGAGTTTCAAGCGGAATTAACTAATTTTACCAGCTTAAGATCGAATTAAAGTCCAAAACTTTCCGGGATTAGTTAAACCACTATTGCGCACATTTTGTGAAAAATTTGACCGAATTTAACCGTGAAATCAAGTTCTAATTAGAAAAGAAGGTGTAGAAATCAGAATTTTCCAGCGAAAACGAGCTAAACCGTAGGAACTCTTCCTCCTGAGCTCTGATACCACATGTAGGATCGTGAAACGACCCAACGAGTCGATCAGAAGAGTGCTCAGACAGAATCAGAGGCGGAATTCATTGATTCTGTCTTTGTTTAGCTTGATTTCACTATTAACTGTCTCGTTTATTGATCACAAAGCAAAATATAGCACGTAGACACTTCGACGGAGCTTCGCCGTCAGAAACATGAATGTTACAACTGATTTCGCTTGGATGGATATATATAAGCATGTGATTCCGCTTGAACATGCTCAAGCGGAATCACATCTCAAGCGGAATCACCACCCTAACTCAATCTCTAGATTTCGCTTGAAATGGATCATCTGATTTCACTTGAAATGACTCCGTGACATTTCAAGTGGAATTACCTATAATATCCCATTTCTCGTTTTTCGTGCACTATACAATCAGTTCTAATCTAAGACTCGAACGAAGATGAAGTCGACAGACAACTGCACCAACATCCTGAATACTTGCCGGGACTGTAACCATATCGACAAGTCGAGTTTCAAATCGACTTGGTATCGTGAACCGCACCCATAACCAAATCTCCATATCGATTAACACCTTTTGAAATGCAAGAGTTATTCACACAACTTCAAGAGTTGTTGGATAAAGGATTCATTAGACCAAGCTTCTCGCATTGGGGAGCTCCAGCTTTGTTTGTAAAGAAGAAGGATGAAACAATCAGAATGTGCATCGACTACAGAGAGTTGAATAAACTCACCATCAAGTATCGGTATCCACTATCGAGGATTGGTGATTTATTCGATCAATTGCAAGGTTCAAGCTTCTACTCCAAGATAGACTTACGATCGGGGTATCACCAATTACGAATTTAAGAGGAAGGCGTACCGAAAACGTTTTTTCAAACTAGTTATGGTCATTACGAGTTTCTCGTTATACCTTTTAGTTTAATGAACACGCCTACGGTCTTCATGGACTTAATGAACCGCGTGTGCAATCCATACTTCGACAAATTCGTCATAGTGTTCATTGACGACATTTTGATATACTCACGATCGGCAGACGAGCACGAACAACATTTGAGAACCATTTTAGAACTACTCAAGAAGGAGACACTAATGCGAGTTTTGGATTCGTGAAGTACAATTTCTCAGGCAGATAGTGAACGAGAAAGGCATTCAAGTAGACACCTCGAAGATCGAAGCAATTAAGAACTGGGAAGCGCCCAAGACTCCAACTGAAGTCCGACAATTCTTGGGATTAGCAGGGTACTATCGGATATTTATAGAGAATTTTTCTAAAATTTTCTCAACCGCTAACCTCCCTCACCCAATCGGGAAACTAGAAGAATCATTTCAACTTCTCAAGGATAAGTTGTGCGATGCACCAACCTTATCACTACCCGATGGTACCGATGACTTCGTAGTTTACTGTGATGCTTCACATCAAGGATTGGGTTGCGTACTTATGCAACGGGAGAAAGTTATCGTGTACACATCATGTCAACTGAAAGTTCATGAAAAGAACTATACCACTCACGACCTCGAGTTAGGTACAGTGGTATTCGCTTTGAAAATATGGCGAGATTACTTATATGGTACTCAGTGTACGATTTTCACGGATCATAAAAGTCTTCAGCACATATTCAATCAAAAAGAACTAAATATGCGTCAGCGGCGTTGGATTTAATTGCTGAACAACTATGATTGTGAAATAAAGTACCATCTGGGCAAGGCGAACGTTGTAGCAGACGCCTGGAGCTGCAAGGAACGAGTTAGAACTTTGAGAGTTCGAGCATTAGAGACGATGATTCACACGGATCTTACCACATGAATTCATGATGCACAACAAGAAGCGCTCAAGGAAGAACATATTCGAGCAGAAACACTTTGAGTCACATAAAAACAATTAGTGCCAAAAGAAGATGGAACTTTATAATTTATGGGTAGAATTTGGGTTCCACTCTTTGGCGGCCTTTGAGATGCTTGACTTGTGCGAAGGGCAAGGCCGAATATCAGAAACCCTCGGGCTTGCTACAACAACCCGAGATTTCCGGTTGGAAATGGGAACGAATATCGATGGACTTCATTACGAAATTACCCAGGACCTCAAGAGGCCACGACATGATATGGGTAATCGTCGGTAGATTGACAAAATCCATACACTTCTTAACGATTCGGGAGAAGGATAGCACAGAGAGACTAACGGAACTCTATCTCAAAGAAATAGTGGCTCGTCTTGGAGTGCCTATTTCATTCATTTCAGACCGAGACAGTCCCTTTATTTCAAGAATTTGGAAGTCATTCCAACAGACCTTTGGATATCATTTAAATCTAAGCACGACCTTTCATCCACAAACTGACGGCCAGAGTGAGCGGACAATCCAAACACTCAAAGATATGCTTCGTGCATGTGTTATGGATTCGGGCAGCACTTGGGATACTCATTTTCCTTTAGTTGAGTTTTCCTACAACAACAGCTACCACACAAGTATACAAGCTGCACCGTTTGAAGCTCTTTATGGTCGAAAGTGTCACTCACCGCTATGTTGGGCGGAAGCGGGTGATAAACAACTAACTGGTCCAGAGTTATTCCAAGAGACTACGGATAAATTCTTCCTGATCAGAGACCGTATCAAGGCGGCTCGCGATCGACAAAAGAGCTACGCAGACAAGAGACGGAAGCCATTATCTTTCGAGGTCAGAGACAAAGTCTTGTTGAAAGTCTCGCCTTGGAAGGGCGTAGCAAGGTTCGGTAAGCGTGGAAAGCTTAACCCTCGATACGTAGGTCCATTTGAAATCTTGGAAAAGATTGGCACCAATGCCTACAAGCTGAAGTTACCAGAAGAACCTAGTAGTGTGCACGACATGTTTCGTGTGTCGAATCTCAAGAAGAGTCCAACGCAAGAAACAGTTTTCATCCGGAGGATGAGGTTCACATTGATAACAAACTCCAATTCACCAAAGCACCTGTTGAGGTCATGGACCGGAAGGTCCTGAAAACATGAAGGAGTCGTAACATATTAGCAAAAATTCATTGGAACTCTCGACACGGACCCGAATATACTTGGGAAAGTGAAAATCAAATCAAAACCAAAATACCCCCACCTGTTCGAGAATACTCCTGCAAAGGATGACTCAGCTTGAATTTTGGGACAAAATTCTCAATAACAGGGGGAGAATGTGACAACTGCCACTTTCCGGCAACATTCATATACTTAAAGTACCCATTTTTACCTACATTTTTATGCATTTTGAACACCCGAACTGCGTATTTCGTAACATACACTTAGAATACTCATGGAATACTTACTTATGATGCATATGATTCATTTTTTTGAATACATTTGAAACAGTTTAAACAATGCATCGAAACTACTAGAAAAGCACCTACTAAACTAGTATTCTGACGAAAACGTAGGACCCGCAGAAACCATCTAAACGACATTTTTGGGACTCAGACGAAACTCCAACATCTAATATATATTAAACCCTAACTAGGAATGCAAGGGTTTGATTTAAAACCTTTCCAAAGTCCGACAACACTAAAAATTGCCCGAAAAGCACTAAAAGCGACGATATCAACACTTTTCTGCAGAAATTCTGTAGAAATCAGCTTTTTAATATTTTTACAACATGTAAAAATGATGTTTAACATAGAATTCATATGAGGATACATTCGGGAATCATCCGAACCAATAACTACATCAATTCACACAAGTTACACAACTTAGCGTTCAGATAACGTCTAACGGAAACAATTCGAAATGAATATCCAAACAATATTGGATCTTTTTTTTAATGACCATCTAGTGTTAATTGGGTCATTATGGTCTAGTAATGGCCACTTAACACTCTCTAATCACTTAAACACTTGAACATACAAGTATTCCTAACATAACATCTCAAAAACTAACATTTTTACCTAAGGAAACAAGTTGCAACTTACACATGTGGGACCCACTTTTTTTACCATTGTTCCCATAAATATCTTAGATATTACTAAGGTGTTGCAACTTGCACAAGTTGGTGAACTTGGTGGAAGACTTATAACATTAGTTACCATAATCACTAAAGCATTTCATCTCACTTTTCACCTTCTTTTACACATATTTAAGAAACTATCTCAACCTTCATATCCTAGCCAAGAACACCCACGAAAATCACTCATCTTTTTAACACTTTTTGATGACCAAAATGGAGCTTGAAGTTACTTAAGGTGATCTAAAGCAACAACAAGAAGAAGCATGCCATTCCATCCATTCCATAGCTTCCAAACACCAAGATCCACACTTTTTCTTTTTTCTTAATCATCATCAAGATCATCCCTAGCCATTAGTGCTAGAAGTAAGCTTCTAAAATCTCTTTTTTCATACTTATTTATGCATTATTTGTTTAAGAACATGTAATAAACTAAATAATCATACAAAATAATATGAAAAATACAAAGAAGCAAAATAATAATCATGATATAAAAGTGTGTTTATGTTGTGATTTAAGGATGATTACTTGCATATTTGATCTAGTTTTGATGATTAGCATTTGAATAACTTGTTAGATGATGTTTAAAAACATAATCTAACAAGTGTACATGTTAATGTTTAAGGGTTTTTGTTAAACATAAATGTTTAGATGGATGATCATAATCTTTGATTTTTTAAAGTATAAGAGGTTTTGCACTAAAAATAATACTTTTACAAAGTTATAAAAAGAAACATACAAGATGGGTTTTTCTAAAAAGTTTGTTAAAACTAGAAGTAAGGCATAGATTTTGAACTAGTTTGTAGGATCGCGTTCGGCCCTGTTTGAGTCGATCAGAGAAATTCCTATCCAAATCAAGAGGCGGAAACTAATGATTTGGTGCTATCTTAGCTGGATTCACTTTAAACTTGCTGTATTATTGATCAATTGCACAATTACACGGTCAGACAGCACTTCGGCAGCATACCAGAACAAATACACCGTCACTATGTGTTATATGGTTCGCTCTAGACACCCTCTATATATAGATGATTGGGTTCGCTTATATGAACAACCATATAAGCGAACCTGACCACAAGCCATATAAGCGAACCTTGAATGACCATATATGCGAACCTAGCTAGCCATAAAAGCGAACCTATCCTAAACATGGTCACATGAGCGAACCTAGACCTAGATACATAAGTAAACCTTTACAATCAAGTGTTTCTAGGTTTCCGTGACATGATTAGACTATCTAATACTAAGACTCGATGAAAGACGGAGTCGACAGACGTAAGTGCACCAACAGACTCCCCCTCGGATGTTGACGGAGTCTTCATGGAGTCTTCGAGTCTTCACAAATGTCAATCTACAATCTTTATCAGTCTTCAATCTTCCTCTGAAGTATCTGTCATTTTAAGAATCCTCGTTCTCTTTCTTCATCATTAACAAACTTCTCTCTCTCAGATGTTGACACGGTGTCTTCAGACTCCCCCTCTCAAACAGCTGGGATCGTAGTCTGGAACTCAATTTCTACAGGTTATCAGATCGTAACCTGGCACTTCAGCACATAATCGTCATCTGGCTCAAGACCTGCACAATCTCTACCTAACCATAAGTTTCTATTAAAAGATTAAACTGTGACACCCCGTTGAAACACGCTAGCTTGGCAGTGGCTGCCTTAACTTTCGGGACGAAAGTTCTTAAAACTTGGGGATAATGTGACACTCTAGGTTTTTCCGAACGAACACCTTGTAATATTTCGTGTATATATAAATATTATTAAATGGAAACGTGACTTTTTACATGATATGTGTGTTGTGTATGTATATATATATATGTAAGTGAGTCGAGACCACGACTCGAGACCATGACTCGCAACCACCCGGTTGCGAGTGGGCCACTCGGTCTCGAGTGGGCCTCTTGGGCCGTAACCGGTTTGGGCCGAAATCCCTTAGCCTACTTCGAACCTTGTATATAGATCCCCACTTTCCCCCACTTTCCCTCATTTGCTACACAAACATATCTACACATACACTCCTATTCTCTCTCAACTAGAAACCCCAAACAACAACACCATTTTCTTCCCCAACTTTCGGTTCAAGCTCAAGGATCTCGGACAAGGAATCTCGGTCAAGATCATCACTCGGACACTCCATCTTCTCGGTTCCCTTCTCTTTGTTTTCGGCTCCTTCTTCTTCTTCACAACCGGTTAGTGCTAATTATTATGTGCATAAGGATTTATGTTGTGTTGAATAAACTAAGAAATGCTTGGTTAGTAGTTTTATGCATGATTTTTATGAATGGTTGTGAAGATTGACTATATGTGTAAACCCTTAGGTTTGAATGCTTGGTGACATGTTTAAAATGACTAACAAATGGTAGTCTAAGAATGATTATGGCTAAACATACTATGCTTCATTGTTTCTTGCAAAATGATGATGTTAAACTTAGGATTTCGGATATATATTGTATGTTTCTTTATTCTTACATGTTGATCTTGACGAAATATGTGATTTTGGTCTAAAATGTATGGTTATGTTTGACATGAAAACCCTAGAAATTTATGAATATAGGATGAACTTGTTGAATGTGGTTTGAAGATTTCAAAAATGGCAAAGTTTGATCTAAGTTTACTAATAGTCAGATTAGGCAAAGTGTTAGTGGAAACCTTATTGGTTGTTTCCTGATTTGGGCCTGATTGCATAGTACATATTGGACTGATGCATCTGCATCATCACGTGTACATGAAAGAGACAGCATTACGACTCGCAACCGCACCGTTGCGACTCGCAACCATGGCATGACAACTCGAGACCACGCAGTTGCGACTCGCAACCATGGCATGACAACTCGAGACCACGCAGTTGCGACTCGCAACCATAGCATGACAACTCGAAACCTCACGATTGCGACTCGAGACTACGACGGTTGCGACTCGCAACCACAGCGTGACAAGCCGAAACCACCTGGTTGCGACTCGAGACCATCTGGTTGCGACTGGGCTGTCCACTTTGGTTATTGGGCCATTATGTGTAATATGGGCTACCTGTTAACTGGACTACGTGCTACTGTTTGCTTGTGCAAAGTGTTAGGGCCGGCCCAATAACCCACTGTCTAATTTTATGCATGATACGTGCTAGTTGTTTGTAAGTATTGCGTGATTGCTTGTACAATAAACCTGACCTATACCGGTAACCATGTTAGGACGTGGTGACCAGCGTGTTTGACCAAGTAACCTAATCTGCCGAGCAACCCAAGGTGAGTTCACACACTAAAAGCATGCGTCCCGCGGAGGGACACGAACAAACTACCAACTTTGGGAAAATACTTTCGACCCATTACTCCGGGGGAAAACAGAATGGGTAATTACTATCTCCGGGGGAGATACGTTTGGATACTATTTATAAATCACAACTAGCCAGACTAAACGAAACTCTATCACTTTAAGTCCTTGCTTACAGTACCGATTAATCGCCGGGGGCGAACGGGTTATTAGTTGATAGCGCTATTAGGTTTGACAACCTCACACCGTGACCGGGGGAGATCGGGCGTGAACTAGTAGACCTTGCAACATGGTCAATGACGATAGACATTGACTCGGGGCACGAATATTTATATTCCGTCAACAGTTTCGGTATCTACAGTTTAGTGAGCTTACAGATGGGGTAGCTCCCCACAACGTGATTATAAATGCTTTATCTAAACAACTTAAGTTTTTGGTATACTAAAACTGGACAACTAGTGAACTCACTCAGCATTATTGTTGACCCCTTATTGCATGCTTTGCAGGTAACCAGTGACTCAGGAGCTGCTGCTTGGGGATGTGTAGTGTTCGTCAAACCCGTGTATTGGGTGAATTATTTTGAACTCAGAACTATCTTTAAAACTACTTTGGTTATGCTTCCGCTGTTTTGTTAAACTAATTATCAAACTTAAACTCCGATGTTGTTAACTATTTTGGATATTAAATATTTCTACTATTAATTCAATGCTCAGTATAATTGGTGGCTGGATCCTGGTCAGTCACGCCCTCGAAGCGGGTGTTATCCGCAGGTGGATTTTGGGGGTGTGACAGATTGGTATCAGAGCCATTGGTTATAGTGAACTTGGTTTTAAAAAGGGGAAAATCTTTTTGAGAAAAACCAGACTATAACCTGTGACTCGCGACGACACTACACTCCAAGTGCAAGGCTCAACACTTTCGACCTCATAGCTCGGACCAGTGTTTACTTGTTTGCTTACTTTATGTTTCCTGTTTTGCTATACGTACTAGTGTGCCTAGTTAGATAGATACACCTCTCTCTTCTATCTCATTCTCGCTACATCACACTCATACTGTGTTTTCTGATTATGAAGACAATGAGTGGACGTGGAAGGGGAAACATCAACATGACTCAGGCTCAGTTCACTAACCTGCTCAACACAGTGGCTGCGGCTTTCGCAGCTCACCCTATAGGTAAGCTCGTTGTTTTAGGATGTTTAGATCCTACCGTCACAACGTCTTTTCGCCTCTAAACCTATACGCTTCGCTTCTCACGAACAGGTCAGCATGTACCTGCGCAACCACCCGTGTGTACTTTCAAAACCTTCATGGATTGCAAGCCTCTCCCTTTCAACGGCACTGAGGGTGCCATAGGTCTTCTACATTGGATTGAGAAAGTTGAAGCTGTCTTTGCTGTCTGTGAGTGTCCCCCTGCGAATTGGGTGAAGTTTGCTACTGCTACGCTTGAAGGAAACGCGCTTTCTTGGTGGAAGGCGCAAATTCATATGTTTGGTTTGGAAACTGCTAATGCTACTGCGTGGGAGGATTTCAAGGACATGATTAAGGAGGAATACTGTCACCGGGATGACATCCACAAGCTTGAGAATGAGTACTATGCGCTTAAGATGGTTGGGTCAGAGATTGAAACCTACACCAAGTTGTCCAATGACTATGCTGCTCTTTGCCCAAACATGTCTCGACCTATGTATCGAAGAATCGAACTGTACATCAAGGGTTTGGCTCCAGAAATTCGAAGCCATGTAACTTCAGCCAACCACACTACCATTCAGCCGATCGTTCGACTTGCTCACAAACTCACTGATCAGGCCGTAGAAGAGGGCAGGTTGCCCAAAAGGATCAGTGCTACTGTCGGAACTTCTAGTGACAACAAGCGTAAGTGGGAAGGAAATCAAAGCAAGGATGCTAACCCCACTCAGGCCCCAGCACAGCAAAGGAAAACTGAAAATAACAAGGGCACTCAACAACAGGGTGGCTATCGCGGTAACCACCCCAAGTGCAACAAGTGCAATCGACACCACAGTGGGCCTTGTGGGAAAAGCCAGTGTCAGCGATGTAACAAAATGGGGCATGAGGCCAAGGACTGTAGGAGTCCACGTCCCGTGGGGCAGAACCAGCAGCAACATCATCACGGGAATGCCAAGGGTTGGTTCCAGTGTGGAGCTGAGGGGCACTACAAGAAGAATTGCCCTGAACTGAACCAGAACCGCAACAACAATCAGGGAGCTGGAAACAACGATCAGAACAACAATGCTGGGAATGGTGCTAGAGGAAGGGCTTTTGTGATTGGAGCTGGAGAAGCAAGGAATGACCCCAATGTCGTGGCGGGTAAGTTCCTACTCGATGATCGTTATGTTTCTGTATTATTTGATTCCGGTGCCGATGCTAG